>NC_092286.1:28688676-28988676 GCF_036320965.1 Panulirus ornatus
GAACCATTTTTTTTTGAACACGGGCTGAAGAACAGCGGGAGAACTCTCTCTCTCTCTCTCTCTCTCTCTCTCTCTCTCTCTCTCTCTCTCTCTCTCTCTCTCTCTCTCTATCTATCTATCTATCTATCTATTTATCTATCTGCAGGAGGAGGTCACCTCGAGGTGTGTGTGTGTGTGTGTGTGTGTGAATGTATGTGTGTGTGTGTGTGTGTGTGTGTGAATTGAAAAAAACGAGAGTGGAGGATTTCCAGCCTCCCCTCAGCTCCCTCCCCTTTTAGTCACCTTCTACGACACGCATGGAATACGTGGCAAGTATTCTTTCTCCCCTATCCCATATATATATATATATATATATATATATATATATATATATATATATATATATATATATATATATATATATATATATATATATCTTGGTCGAATCTTACTTCAAGAATAGTGTGTGTATATGTATGTGTGTATGTATGTGTGTGTGTGTGTGTGAATGTATGTGTGTGTGTGTGTGTGTGTGTGTGTAATTACATTTATCCTACATTAGGTTTTTCCCCTTACATTCTTGCTGTGTGTAATTACATTTATCCTACATTAGGTTTTTCCCTTACATTCTTGCCTCCTCCCATCTCGACCATTCTGTTTTATATACATTTGTTTCTAAACCATCTCGTTGCTATCGACATTGACCACATCTTCAGTCAAGTGTATATATATATACCATTTCCTCCAACAGTCATATATAAACGTATTTTTTTTTCCAATTTAAAAAAAAAGATAAATTTAAAAAAAATCAAACTTAACAAAATTGATCTTTAGAAATTTAAATTTGTAGAAATTAAAATTTTTAAAATTTAAATTTGTAGAAATTAAAATTTTTAAAAATTTAAATTTGTAGAAATTATAATTTTTTAAAATTTAAATTTGTAGAAATTATAATTTTTTAAAATTTAAATTTGTAGAAATTAAATTTTTCAAAAATTTAAATTTTTAGAAATTAAAATTTTTAGAAATTTAAATTTTTAAAAATCAAAATTTTCGGAAATTCAAATTTTTAAAATGATTTTTTTTGCAATTCATAACCTTTGGTGGGTTGTAGCCATACTGTTGAATGTCTAGGCCATCACAGCCTGGTTGTGATAAAAAAAACTCTCTCTCTCTCTCTCTCTCTCTCTCTCTCTCTCTCTCTCTCTCTCTCTCTCTCTCTCTCTCTCTCTCTCTCTCTCCCATCTGGAATACAATACCTGTTGTTGTTGTTGTTGTTGTTGTTGTTGGTAATGTTGCTGAAGCTGTAGTTGTAAACTTTGCTGGTAATGATACGATGGTTGATAATGCTGGTGATGCTGGTTGTGGTTGTGGTTGTGGTTGTGCTGGTTGTGGTTATACAGGTCTTCAGAACTGGTAAAAGGTCTATGCCACGAATTCATCTTCGGGACATTATTAATCCCTTTATTTTTTTTTTTTTTTTTCGGGGGAGGAAGGCCGGGTGGATCTTGCAGTTATATCACTCTGGCCCAATGTATATAATGTATATATATGACCTGTTTATATACATATGACCTGTATATACATATATCCACAGGAACTTAAGATATCACTCAGGCCAGATGTCTATAATGCATATACATTCACTCAGGCCAAATGTCTATAATGTATATAATGTATATATATGACCTGTTTATATACATATGTCCACAGGAACTTTAAATATCACTCAGGCCAAATGTATATAATGTATATACATTCACTCAGGCCAAATGTATATATATGACCTGTTTATATACATATATCAAAAGGAACTTCAAATATCACTCAGGCCAAATGTCTATAATGTATATATATGACCTGTTTATATACATATATCCAAAGGAACTTCAAATATCACTCAGGCCAAATGTCTATAATGTATATAATGTATATATATGACCTGTTTATAAACATATATACACAGGAACTTACAATATCACTCAGGCCAAATGTATATAATGTCTATACATTCACTGAGGCCAAATGTATATAATGTATATATATATATATATATATATATATATATATATATATATGACCTGTTCATATACATATATACACAGGAACTTAATATATCACTCAGACCAAATGTATATAACATATATATGACCTGTTTATATACATATAGATATATCGTCTGTATTACGTGTTTATATACACATGTATATATATATATTTTCTGAACTAGAGACGGAGGTGTGGGTTTGTCACTATTTTTTCTGTAAAAAGGGCGCGCACGCGCACGCACGCACCCATCACTTGTCACTATATACACACGCACGCACGCACGCGCACACGCACACACTCCTCGTTTTCCGTGAAGTTTACAACGAAATACGGGAGGTGGTTGAGGGGGGGGGCCTTCGTTGCCCCCCCAGTATTGTATTGTGGGGGTTGTGGGTTGTGGGAGCGAGGTGTGGGTTGTGGGAGCGAGGTGTGGGTTGTGGGAGCGAGGTGTGGGTTGTGGGAGCGAGTGTGGGAGCGAGGTGTGGGTTGTGGGAGCGAGGTGTGGGTTGTGGGAGCGAGGTGTGGGTTGTGGGAGCGAGTGTGGGAGCGAGGTGTGGGTTGTGGGAGCGAGGTGTGGGTTGTGGGAGCGAGTGTGGGAGTGAGGTGTGGGTTGTGGGAGCGAGTGTGGGAGCGAGGTGTGGGTTGTGGGAGCGAGTGTGGGAGCGAGGTGTGGGTTGTGGGAGCGAGTGTGGGAGCGAGGTGTGGGTTGTGGGAGCGAGTGTGGGAGCGAGGTGTGGGTTGTGGGAGCGAGTGTGGGAGTGAGTGTGGGAATGAGGTGTGGGAGAGGTGTGGGAGCGAGGTGTGGGAGCGAGGTGTGGGAGCGAGGTGTGGGAGGGAGTGTGGGAGCGAGTGATGTACACCTGAGGTCGGCTCCCGACACACTGACTGAGAGCCGACACTGCCAGGGCCACGGACCGACCGACTTGCTTCCCGCCACCCACCGCGCGCATGCGCTCCCTCCACTTCCCGTTTTCTATAGTGCCACAATTTTTTTTTTTTTTTTGAGGGTAAAAAGAAGGGGGTTGGGGGGGGGCTTCCACAGAAATGGGGGGAGGGAAAGGGGGGGTGTTGGTGATGGAGGGTTCCAGGAAGAGACCTGGATATGCGCGCGCGCGCGCGCGCGCACTCAAACCCCCCTCCCCTCCCCCTCCCCCCTTAACGACCCTGACGAGCTGTTCGCTCGTTAGTCGCGACCTGACGAGCCATTTTGTGTTGGTTCGTTTGTTTTTTTCGTGTGTCCAGGTCAAGTTAGGTGTGTGTGTGTGTGTGTGTGTGGCCCAGGACGACCCCCCCCCCTCCTCTCTGGGGTGGGGGAGGGGGGGGCTATGTACACCCGATAGAGGCCCACACACACACACACACACACACACACACACACACACATACACACACACACACACATACACACACACACACACACACACACACATATACGGGAGGGGGGAAGGGAGGGGAGGGGGGTAGTCACCTCAGGGACTTAGGGGGAGGGGAGGGGGTGTTTACTGTACTGGCCTTAAGCAGGAAGGAAGGAGGGAGGGGGTGGGGGTGGGGGGGTAGTTAGTCACTTCAGGGAGAAGGGGGGAGGGGGAGGGGAGGGGGGGGGGTTGTTAGTCACCTGAGGGAGCAGGAAAGGCGGGGGGGGGTTACTTAGTCACCTCAGGGGGGAGGGGGTTAGTCACCCCAGGGGGGCAGGAAGGGGGTTAGTCACCCCAGGGTAACAGGTAATGGGTTGTCGCTTCTAGGAAGTGGGAGGGGGGAGGGGGGGAGTGGTCTTGTGGAGGAAGGGGGGGGGTACTCGCTTCAGGGAGTAGGGAGGGAGGGGTAGTCACCTCAGGGAGCAGGGGGGAGGGGGAATGGGTCACCTCAGGGAGCAGGGGGAGGGGGAAGGGGTCACCTCAGGGAGCAGGGGGAGGGGAATGGGTCACCTCAGGGAGCAGGGGGAGGGGGAAGGGGTCACCTCAGGGAGCAGGGGGAGGGGGAATGGGTCACCTCAGGGAGCAGGGGGAGGGGGAAGGGGTCACCTCAGGGAGCAGGGGGAGGGGGAATGGGTCACCTCAGGGAGCAGGGGGAGGGGGAATGGGTCACCTCAGGGAGCAGGGGGAGGGGGAATGGGTCACCTCAGGGAGCAGGGGGAGGGGGAATGGGTCACCTCAGGGAGCAGGGGGAGGGGGAATGGGTCACCTCAGGGAGCAGGGGGAGGGGGAATGGGTCACCTCAGGGAGCAGGGGGAGGGGGAATGGGTCACCTCAGGGAGCAGGGGGAGGGGGAATGGGTCACCTCAGGGAGCAGGGGGAGGGGGAATGGGTCACCTCAGGGAGCAGGGGGAGGGGGAATGGGTAACCTCAGGGAGCAGGGGGAGGGGGAATGGGTCACCTCAGGGAGCAGGGGGAGGGGGAATGGGTCACCTCAGGGAGCAGGGGAGGGGGGAATGGGTCACCTCAGGGAGCAGGGGGAGGGGGAATGGGTAACCTCAGGGAGCAGGGGGGAGGGGGAATGGGTCACCTCAGGGAGCAGGGGGAGGGGGAATGGGTCACCTCAGGGAGCAGGGGAGAGGGGGAATGGGTCACCTCAGGGAGCAGGGGGAGGGGGAATGGGTCACCTCAGGGAGCAGGGGGAGGGGGAATGAGTCACCTCAGGGAGCAGGGGGAGGGGGAATGGGTCACCTCAGGGAGCAGGGGAGAGGGGGAATGGGTCACCTCAGGGAGCAGGGGGAGGGGGAATGAGTAACCTCAGGGAGCAGGGGGAGGGGGAATGGGTAACCTCAGGGAGCAGGGGGAGGGGGAATGGGTAACCTCAGGGAGCAGGGGTAGGGGGAATGGGTCACCTCAGGAGCAGGGGGAGGGGGAATGGGTCACCTCAGGGAGCAGGGGGAGGGGGAATGGGTCACCTCAGGGAGCAGGGGGAGGGGAATGGGTCACCTCAGGGAGCAGGGGGAGGGGGAATGAGTCACCTCAGGGAGCAGGGGGAGGGGGAATGGGTCACCTCAGGGAGCAGGGGAGAGGGGGAATGGGTCACCTCAGGGAGCAGGGGGAGGGGGAATGGGTAACCTCAGGGAGCAGGGGGAGGGGGAATGGAGTAACCTCAGGGAGCAGGGGGAGGGGGAATGGGTAACCTCAGGGAGCAGGGGGAGGGGGAATGGGTACCTCAGGGAGCAGGGGGGAGGGGGAATGGGTCACCTCAGGGAGCAGGGGGAGGGGGGAATGGAGTAACCTCAGGGAGCAGGGGGAGGGGGAATGGGTAACCTCGGGAGCAGGGGGAGGGGGAATGGGTCACCTCAGGGAGCAGGGGGAGGGGGAATGGGTAACCTCAGGGAGCAGGGGGAGGGGGAATGGGTAACCTCAGGGAGCAGGGGGAGGGGGAATGGGTAACCTCAGGGAGCAGGGGGAGGGGGAATGGGTAACCTCAGGGAGCAGGGGGGAGGGGGAATGGGTCACCTCAGGGAGCAGGGGGAGGGGGAATGAGTAACCTCAGGGAGCAGGGGGAGGGGGAATGGAGTAACCTCAGGGAGCAGGGGGAGGGGGAATGGGTAACCTCAGGGAGCAGGGGAGAGGGGGAATGGGTAACCTCAGGGAGCAGGGGGAGGGGGAATGAGGTAACCTCAGGGAGCAGGGGGAGGGGGAATGGGTAACCTCAGGGAGCAGGGGGGAGGGGGAATGGGTAACCTCAGGGAGCAGGGGGAGGGGGAATGAGTCACCTCAGGGAGCAGGGGGAGGGGGAATGGGTCACCTCAGGGAGCAGGGGGAGGGGGAATGAGTAACCTCAGGGAGCAGGGGGAGGGGGAATGAGTAACCTCAGGGAGCAGGGGGAGGGGGAATGGGTAACCTCAGGGAGCAGGGGGAGGGGGAATGGGTAACCTCAGGGAGCAGGGGGAGGGGGAATGGGTAACCTCAGGGAGCAGGGGGAGGGGGAATGAGTAACTCAGGGAGCAGGGGGAGGGGGAATGGGTAACCTCAGGGAGCAGGGGAGAGGGGGAATGGGTCACCTCAGGGAGCAGGGGGAGGGGGAATGGGTAACCTCAGGGAGCAGGGGGAGGGGGAATGAGTAACCTCAGGGAGCAGGGGAGAGGGGGAATGAGTAACCTCAGATGGGAGGGGGAATGAGTATCCTCAGGGAGCAGGGGGAGGGGGAATGGGTAACCTCAGATCAGTCCTCATCCCACCTAGGAAGTAGGCGCGTGGCGCGCACGTACCTACCTTCCTGAGGAAGTAACCCGAGGACGGTACCTTCCCGCGGCTGTACACCCTCTACCCTAGGCCGTACCCACCCTCCCTAGGAAGAAGAACCTGAGTGTACCGTCCTTCGGTTGTACCGTCATTCGGTTATACCGTCATTCGGTTGTACCGTCTTTCGGTTGTACCGTCATTTGGTTGTACCATCCTTCGGTTGTACCTTCCTTCGGGTGTACCTACCCTCCGTAGGAACAGCAGCGTGTACCCTCCCTCTCTTAAGAAGTACCTGGGTGTACCTTGCCCTACCAGGTTGTAACGTTCATACACTTAAAGATCCTAAATTAATTCATTTAAAAAAACAAAAAAGGTGTTCAGTTTCCCTGGATCTCTCATACAAGTTCTCAAAATTCTAAATAATGTCACAGAAGACAAAATAGACGCCAAGAATATTAATAATTTGTGTGAGAATCATTTATCAACATGTTATAAACGCCAAGAATATTAATAATTTGTGTGAGAATCAATTATCAACATGTTATAAACGCCAAGAATATTAATAATTTGTGTGAGAATCCATTAACAACATGTTATAAACGCCAAGAATATTAATAATTTGTGTGAGAATCCATTAACAACATGTTATAAACGCCAAGAATATTAATAATTTGTGTGAGAATCAATTATCAACATGTTATAAACGCCAAGAATATTAATAATTTGTGTGAGAATCCATTAACAACATGTTATAAACGCCAAGAATATTAATAATTTGTGTGGAATCCATTATCAACATGTTATAAACGCCAAGAATATTAATAATTTGTGTGAGAATCCATTAACAACATGTTATAAACGCCAAGAATATTAATAATTTGTGTGAGAATCCATTAACAACATGTTATAAACGCCAAGAATATTAATAATTTGTGTGAGAATCAATTATCAACATGTTATAAACGCCAAGAATATTAATAATTTGTGTGAGAATCCATTATCAACATGTTATAAACGCCAAGAATATCAATAATTTGTGTGGAATCCATTATCAACATGTTATAAACGCCAAGAATATTAATAATTTGTGTGGAATCCATTATCAACATGTTATAAACGCCAAGAATATCAATAATTTGTGTGGAATCCATTATCAACATGTTATAAACGCCAAGAATATTAATAATTTGTGTGGAATCCATTAACAACATGTTATAAACGCCAAGAATATTAATAATTTGTGTGGAATCCATTATCAACATGTTATAAACGCCAAGAATATCAATAATTTGTGTGGAATCCATTAACAACATGTTATAAACGCCAAGAATATTAATAATTTGTGTGGAATCCATTATCAACATGTTATAAACGCCAAGAATATCAATAATTTGTGTGGAATCCATTAACAACATGTTATAAACGCCAAGAATATTAATAATTTGTGTGGAATCCATTATCAACATGTTATAAACGCCAAGAATATCAATAATTTGTGTGGAATCCATTATCAACATGTTATAAACGCCAAGAATATCAATAATTTGTGTGGAATCCATTATCAACATGTTATAAACGCCAAGAATATTAATAATTTGTGTGGAATCCATTAACAACATGTTATAAACGCCAAGAATATTAATAATTTGTGTGAGAATCCATTAACAACATGTTATAAACGCCAAGAATATTAATAATTTGTGTGAGAATCCATTAACATGTTATAAACGCCAAGAATATTAATAATTTGTGTGAGAATCAATTATCAACATGTTATAAACGCCAAGAATATTAATAATTTGTGTGAGAATCCATTAACATGTTATTAACGCCAAGAATATTAATAATTTGTGTGAGAATCAATTATCAACATGTTATAAACGCCAAGAATATTAATAATTTGTGTGAGAATCCATTAACAACATGTTATAAACGCCAAGAATATTAATAATTTGTGTGAGAATCCATTAACAACATGTTATAAGCGCCAAGAATATTAATAATTTGTGTGGAATCCATTAACAACATGTTATAAACGCCAAGAATATTAATAATTTGTGTGAGAATCCATTAACAACATGTTATAAACGCCAAGAATATTAATAATTTGTGTGGAATCCATTAACAACATGTTATAAACGCCAAGAATATTAATAATTTGTGTGGAATCCATTAACAACATGTTATAAACGCCAAGAATATTAATAATTTGTGTGAGAATCCATTAACAACATGTTATAAACGGCAAGAATATTAATAATTTGTGTGGAATCCATTAACAACATGTTATAAACGCCAAGAATATCAATAATTTGTGTGGAATCCATTAACAACATGTTAAAAACGCCAAGAATATTAATAATTTGTGTGAGAATCAATTAACATGTTATAAACGCCAAGAATATTAATAATTTGTGTGGAATCCATTAACAACATGTTATAAACGCCAAGAATATTAATAATTTGTGTGAGAATCAATTATCAACATGTTATAAACGCCAAGAATATTAATAATTTGTGTGAGAATCAATTAACAACATGTTATAAACGCCAAGAATATTAATAATTTGTGTGGAATCCATAACAACTTGTTATAAACGCCAAGAATATTAATAATTTGTGTGAGAATCAATTATCAACATGTTATAAACGCCAAGAATATTAATAATTTGTGTGAGAATCCATTAACAACATGTTATAAACGCCAAGAATATTAATAACTTGAAATCCAAGTTATACAGTTACTACAGGCATGTGTGGTCAGTGACTGGGGGAGAAAAAAAATGTAATTTTTTAAA
Organism: Panulirus ornatus; assembly: GCF_036320965.1. Taxonomy (NCBI): domain Eukaryota; kingdom Metazoa; phylum Arthropoda; class Malacostraca; order Decapoda; family Palinuridae; genus Panulirus; species Panulirus ornatus. The sequence continues at coordinate 28,697,666 of NC_092286.1, forward strand.
TGTTTTTTTTTCCTTCTTTCCCTTCAGACTGGAGTGTTCCCCCCCCCCTCCCCTCCTCGTCCTTTTCATGGAAACCCATCGTAGTTCAGTGATATGTATTCCTCTCTTCGCCTCGCCCCCCCCCCACACCCGTGTTCACTTTCCTACAAAATGTCAGTGGGAGGATACCTTCTTCCCCCTAACCACCCTATACCTGCCGTTGAGCCGGAGGGAAAGGTGGGTGTGGGCGGAGTTGCAATCTGCTATGCTGTTCTGGTATATATATATATATATATATATATATATATATATATTTTTTTTTTTTTTTTTTTTTATTTTGCTTTGTGGCTGTCTCCCGCGTTTGCGAGGTAGCGCAAGGAAACAGACGAAAGAAATGGCCCAACCCACCCCCTTACACATGTATATACATACATCCACACACGCAAATATACATACCTATACATCTCAATGTACACATATATATACACACAGACATATGCATATATACACTTGTACATAATTCATACTGTCTGCCTTCATTTATTCCCATCGTCACCTCGCCACACATGGAATACCTTCCCCCTCCCCCCTCATGTGTGCGAGGTAGCGCTAGGAAAAGACAACAAAGGCCCCATTCGTTCACACTCAGTCTCTAGCTGTCATGTAATAATGCACCGAAACCACAGCTCCCTTTCCACATATATATATGAGCGTACTCACCCTCACTGCGAAGTACCTACCCTCCCTTACAAAAAAAAAAAATGGCTGGGTGCACCTACCCTACCTAGGAAGCACGTGGGCGTATCCTATCTCTAAGCGCGTACCCAGCCTCCCTGTAAAGTACCCGGTGTGGTACCCATTTTCCCTGTAAAGTGAGAGGCACGTACCGAGCCTCCCTGTAAAGTAAGAAGGGCGTACCCACCTTCCCTGTGAAGTAACAAGGGCGTACCCACCTTTCCTGTAAAGTAAGAAGGGCATAACCACCTTCCCTGTAAAGTAAGATTGGCGTACCCACCTTCCCTGTAAAGTAAGAAGGGCGTACCCACCTTCCCTGTAAAGTAAGAAGGGCGTACCCACCTTCCCTGTAAAGTAAGATTGGCGTACCCACCTTCCCTGTAAAGTAAGAAGGGCGTACCCACCTTCCCTGTAAAGTAAGAAGGGCGTAACCACCTTCCCTGTAAAGTAAGATTGGCGTACCCACCTTCCCTGTAAAGTAAGAAGGGCGTACCCACCCTCCCTGTAAAGTAAGAAGGGCGTACCCACCTTCCCTGTAAAGTAAGAAGGGCGTACCCAGCCTCCGGAGGAACCATACCCGTTACGTCACCGCCAAACATAGCACCAACAATGGCCAACTCTGCCATGTTTATTTTTTTTTTCCCTCCTCCTCCTCCACAGCGGAGGAATTTTAAGACGGCTTCAAATATAAACACATATATATATATATATTTTTTCCCTCCCTCGGTTGATAATATGGCGCAAGCGATGTGCGCGGCGGCGGTGGGGGAAGAGAGAGACGCTGGCATGAATAATACGTAGGAGGCTCCTCGGTATGACGTCACACGCGACCGTCACTTCCCATTGGTCGGCGCTGCGGACTCCCCCCCCCAACCACCAAATGGTTGCCAAATAGTAAATATGGCGAGGGATTTTTGTGCACGCTTGAGCACGACGGTACGACCCTCGAACGCGATGATACGACCCTGGAACACGAAGGTACGACCCTTGAACACGAAGGTACGACCCTCAAACGCGGTGGTACGACCCTGGAACACGAAGGTACGACTCATCGAGCACAATGGTACGACCCTCGGGCACGACGGTACGACCCTCGAGCACGACGGCACGACCTTGGAGCACGAAGGTACGACCCTCGAGCACGAAGGTTCGACCATCGAGCACGAAGGTACGACCCTTGAACACGAAGGTACGACCCTCGAGCACAAAGGTACGTACGACCCTTGAAAGACGACGATACGACCATTGAACACGACGGTACGATCCCTTGAACACGACGGTACGACCCCTTAACTACGCCAAGGGTGGTGTCGTACCGTCGTCGTGCTCAAGGGTGGTGTCGTACCGTCGTGTTCGAGGATTAGCGAACACGACCCCAAGACTTCCCCCTCCCCTCCCCCCCCCCTCCCTCCCCCTTCACGACCAGCCAGCAAGGTATAAACCCCCCCTTCCCTTCCCCCAAGGGGGGATCGATTTCTCTAGTTCCTTGTACCGGCCAAAGACGCCAAACAAATGCAACACACACACACACACACACACACACACAAACAAGGAGAGGGGGGGGGGGGGAAGGGTTTCTTAGAAGGACACGCACACAAACGACGCATTTTTCCAGTGCGTATAGAAACACACCAGCGCTGTCTTTGTTGAGGTGGGGGAGGAAAACACACCAGCTCTGTCTTTGTTGAGGTGGGGGAGGAAAACACACCAGCTCTGTCTTTGTTGAGGTGGGGGAGGAAAACGCACCAGCTCTGTCTTTGTTGAGGTGGGGGAGGAAAACACACCAGCTCTGTCTTTGTTGAGGTGGGGGAGGAAAACACACCAGCTCTGTCTTTGTTGAGGTGGGGGAGGAAAACACACCAGCTCTGTCTTTGTTGAGGTGGGGGAGGAAAACGCACCAGCTCTGTCTTTGTTGAGGTGGGGGAGGAAAACACACCAGCTCTGTCTTTGTTGAGGTGGGGGAGGAAAACACACCAGCTCTGTCTTTGTTGAGGTGGGGGAGGAAAACACACCAGCTCTGTCTTTGTTGAGGTGGGGGAGGAAAACACACCAGCTCTGTCTTTGTTGAGGTGGGGGAGGAAAACGCACCAGCTCTGTCTTTGTTGAGGTGGGGGAGGAAAACGCACCAGCGCTGTCTTTGTTGAGGTGGGGGAGGAAAACACACCAGCTCTGTCTTTGTTGAGGTGGGGGAGGAAAACGCACCAGCTCTGTCTTTGTTGAGGTGGGGGAGGAAAACACACCAGCTCTGTCTTTGTTGAGGTGGGGGAGGAAAACACACCAGCTCTGTCTTTGTTGAGGTGGGGGAGGAAAACACACCAGCTCTGTCTTTGTTGAGGTGGGGGAGGAAAACACACCAGCTCTGTCTTTGTTGAGGTGGGGGAGGAAAACGCACCAGCTCTGTCTTTGTTGAGGTGGGGGAGGAAAACGCACCAGCGCTGTCTTTGTTGAGGTGGGGGAGGAAAACACACCAGCTCTGTCTTTGTTGAGGTGGGGGAGGAAAACGCACCAGCTCTGTCTTTGTTGAGGTGGGGGAGGAAAACACACCAGCTCTGTCTTTGTTGAGGTGGGGGAGGAAAACACACCAGCTCTGTCTTTGTTGAGGTGGGGGAGGAAAACACACCAGCGCTGTCTTTGTTGAGGTGGGGGAGGAAAACGCACCAGCTCTGTCTTTGTTGAGGTGGGGGAGGAAAACGCACCAGCTCTGTCTTTGTTGAGGTGGGGGAGGAAAACACACCAGCTCTGTCTTTGTTGAGGTGGGGGAGGAAAGCACACCAGCTCTGTCTTTGTTGAGGTGGGGGAGGAAAACGCACCAGCTCTGTCTTTGTTGAGGTGGGGGAGGAAAACACACCAGCTCTGTCTTTGTTGAGGTGGGGGAGGAAAGCACACCAGCTCTGTCTTTGTTGAGGTGGGGGAGGAAAACGCACCAGCTCTGTCTTTGTTGAGGTGGGGGAGGAAAACACACCAGCGCTGTCTTTGTTGAGGTGGGGGAGGAAAACGCACCAGCTCTGTCTTTGTTGAGGTGGGGGAGGAAAACGCACCAGCTCTGTCTTTGTTGAGGTGGGGGAGGAAAACGCACCAGCTCTGTCTTTGTTGAGGTGGGGGAGGAAAACGCACCAGCTCTGTCTTTGTTGAGGTGGGGGAGGAAAACACACCAGCTCTGTCTTTGTTGAGGTGGGGGAGGAAAGCACACCAGCTCTGTCTTTGTTGAGGTGGGGGAGGAAAACACACCAGCTCTGTCGCGCTCCATGGTCGTACCATCATGGTCCAGGGTCGTAACGTCATCATCCAGGGTCGTACCGTCATGGTCCAGGGTCGTACCGTCATCATCCAGGGTCGTACCATCATGGTCCAGGGTCGTACCGTCATCATATAGGGTCGTACCATCATGGTCCAGGGTCGTACCGTCATGGTCCAGGGTCGTACCGTCATCATCCAGGGTCGTACCATCATGGTCCAGGGTCGTACCATCATGGTCCAGGGTCGTACCGTCATCATCCAGGGTCTTACCGTCATGGTCCAGGGTCGTACCATCATGGTCCAGGGTCGTACCATCATGCTCCAGGGTCGTACCGTCATCATCCAGGGTCTTACCGTCATGGTCCAGGGTCGTACCATCATGCACCAGGGTCGTACCGTCATGCACCAGGGTCGTACCGTCATGCACCAGGGTCGTACCGTCATCATCCAGGGTCGTACCGTCATGGTCCAGGGTCGTACCATCATGCACCAGGGTCGTACCGTCATGCACCAGGGTCGTACCGTCATGCACCAGGGTCGTACCGTCATCATCCAGGGTCTTACCGTCATGGTCCAGGGTCGTACCATCATGCACCAGGGTCGTACCGTCATGCACCAGGGTCGCACCGTCATGCACCAGGGTCGTACCGTCACGCACCAGGGTCGTACCGTCATGCACCAGGGTCGTACCGTCATGCACCAGGGTCGCACCGTCATGCACCAGGGTCGTACCGTCGCGCACCAGGGTCGTACCGTCACGCACCAGGGTCGTACCGTCGCGCACCAGGGTCGTACCGTCGTGCTCTGGGGTCGTACCGTCATGCACCAGGGTCGTACCATCATGCATCAGGGTCGTACCGTCATGTTCCAGGGTCGTACCGTCGCGCACCAGGGTCGTACCATCATGTTCCAGGGTCGTACCGTCGCGCACCAGGGTCGTACCGTTGTGCTCTGTGGTCGTACCGTCACGCACCAGGGTCGTACCGTCATGCTCCCCCCCCCCCATATCACCACATAGGCCAAGGAGAATTTCCAATTGCGACGTTTTATTTATAAACTTCCACAAAACCACAATGACAACCTCCATAGCGCCACGTCTTGCTATATATAGCGACAGGTTTTCCTTGTTAGCGCACCTCTCTTCGTTGTATATCAACCAGCGAACGTCTCTTCGTTGTATATATAGATATATAACGTCTCTTCGTTATATATCAACCGACTGTGAATACATTTCTCTCCTGCATCTCCCGCCCTGATGATGATGATGATGATGTGATTATGACACGAAAGTGCACTTGGGAACATGTCGTGTCTCACATTACCCTGTGGACATATTGGAATATACTTGATCAAGCGTTCATTTGTGATGTTTTCCAAAGGCTCAGTCCTCTGTTCTTAACGCTACCTCGCTAACACGGGAAATGGCGAACAGTGTGAGTGTGTGTGTATATATATATATATATATATATATATATATATATATATATATATATATATATATATATATATATATTATTTTTGCTTTGTCGCTGTCTCCCGCGTTTGCGAGGTATATATATATATATATATATATATATATATATATATATATATATATATATAGAGTTGTGCGCAGGAGGATGGATGGGCTGGAAATGAGATGTTTGAGGACAATGTGTGGTGTGAGGTGGTTTGATCGAGTAAGTAACGTAAGGGTAAGAGAGATGTGTGGAAATAAAAAGAGCGTGGTTGAGAGAGCAGAAGAGGGTGTTTTGAAATGGTTTGGGCACATGGAGAGAATGAGTGAGGAAAGATTGACCAAGAGGATATATGTGTCGGAGGTGGAGGGAACGAGGAGAAGAGGGAGACCAAATTGGAGGTGGAAAGATGGAGTGAAAAAGATTTTGTGTGATCGGGGCCTGAACATGCAGGAGGGTGAAAGGAGGGCAAGGAATAGAGTGAATTGGAGCGATGTGGTATACCGGGGTTGACGTGCTGTCAGTGGATTGAATCAAGGCATGTGAAGCGTCTGGGGTAAACCATGGAAAGCTGTGTAGGTATGTATATTTGCGTGTGTGGACGTGTGTATGTACATGTGTATGGGGGGGGGGGGTTGGGCCATTTCTTTCGTCTGTTTCCTTGCGCTACCTCGCAAACGCGGGAGACAGCGACAAAGTATTAAAAAAAAAAAAAATATATATATATATATATAGCCATTAACTGAACAGAGGACGGTGGTCGAGTGTGTGGTGGCCTCGTTCAGAATGGAACCGAGGCTTGTCGCAAGGTCGCGTTCCGTTCCTGCCGTGCCTCCCGGGTATGACACCAGGTGATCCCCCCCAACCCCACGTCCAGTCGGCAACACCTGTCCGACACTGAGAACGTCCGTCGTCGAGAACACCTGTGCGAGACTGAGAACGTCCGTCGTCGACAGCACCTGTCCGACACTGAGAACGTCCGTCGTTGACAGCACCTGCCCGAGACTGAGATCGTCCGTCGTCGACAGCACCTGCCCGAGACTGAGATCGTCCGTCGTCGACAGCACCTGTCCGACACTGAGAACGTCCGTCGTCGACAACACCTGTGCGAGACTGAGAACGTCCGTCGTCGACAACACCTGCCCGAGACTGAGAACGTCCGTCGTCGACAACACCTGCCCGAGACTGAGAACGTCCATCGTCGGCAGCACCTGTCCGAGACTGAAATCGTCCGTCGTCGACAGCACCTGTCCGAGACTGAGAACGTCCGTCGTCGACAGCACCTGTCCTCGACTGAGAACGTCCGTCGTCGACAGCACCTGTCCGACACTGAGAACGTCCGTCGTCGACAGCACCTGTCCTAGACTGAGAACGTCCGTCGTCGACAGCACCTGTCCGAGACTGAGAACGTTCGTCGTTGACAGCACCTGTCCGAGACTGAGAACGTCCGTCGTCGGCAGCACCTGTCCGAGACTGAGAACGTCCGTCGTCGACAGCACCTGTGCGAGACTGAGATCGTCCGTCGTCGACAGCACCTGTCCGAGACTAAGAACGTCCGTCGTCGGGAGCACCTGTCCGACACTGAGAACGTCCGTCGTCGACAGCACCTGTCCTAGAACGTCCGTCGTCGACAGCACCTGTCCTAGAACGTCCGTCGTCGACAGCACCTGTACGAGACTGAGAACGTACGTCGTCGACAGCACCTGTCCGACACTGAGAACGTCCGTCGTCAGCAGCACCTATCCGAGACTGAGAACGTTCGTCTGCAACACCTGTCCGAGACTGAGAACGTCCGTCGGGAGCACCTGTCCGAGACTGAGAACGTCCCGTACCCGGGCAACGGTACTTCACACAGCTGGGTACGCTTATGTGCAGGTACGCGTAAGTCACACATACGCAGATACGCTCTTCAAGAGGGGAAATGATTAATGCCATCATCGTGTTTACAAGCCATATTTGGACTACTATATATGCTGGACGAGACGTAATCTTTAAAAGTACGAGGGAAAAATCAAACCCCGCCCCGCCCCCGGAGAATGTGGGACTCGCCCTCTATCCCCGGAGAATTTGGGGGTTCACCCCGCCCTACCACACCGCACACACCAACGGAACATGCTTGAGTCACGTACACACACACACACACACACACGTTTTATTCGAATTCCAGGAAAACTGGCAACGCCGCCTAACAAAGTTGTTGCTACTATTACGTCAGAGGTCTTCGTGTTATAGGCTACACACAGTTGCTCAGCAGGGCTAGGCTAGGCTACACACAGTTGCTCAGCAGGGCTAGGCTAGGCTACACACAGTTGCTCAGCAGGGCTAGGCTAGGCTACACACAGTTGCTCAGCAGGGCTAGGCTAGGCTACACACAGTTGCTCAGCAGGGCTAGGCTACACACAGTTGCTCAGCAGGGCTAGGCTAGGCTATACACAGTTACTCAGCAGGGCTAGGCTAGGCTACACACAGTTGCTCAGCAGGGTTAGGCTAGGCTACACACAGTTGCTCAGCAGGGCTAGGCTAGGCTACACACAGTTGCTCAGCAGGGCTAGGCTACACACAGTTGCTCAGCAGGGCTAGGTTAGGCTACACACAGTTGCTCAGCAGGGTTAGGCTAGGCTACACACAGTTGCTCAGCAGGGCTAGGCTAGGCTACACACACAGTTGCTCAGCAGGGCTAGGCTACACACAGTTGCTCAGCAGGGCTAGGCTAGGCTACACACAGTTGCTCAGCAGGGCTAGGCTAGGCTACACACACAGTTGCTCAGCAGGGCTAGGCTAGGCTACACACACAGTTGCTCAGCAGGGCTAGGCTACACACAGTTGCTCAGCAGGGCTAGGCTAGGCTACACACAGTTGCTCAGCAGGGCTAGGCTAGGCTACACACAGTTGCTCAGTAGGGCTAGGCTAGGCTACACACAGTTGCTCAGCAGGGCTAGGCTACACACAGTTGCTCAACAGGGCTAGGCTAGGCTACACACAGTTGCTCAGCAGGGCTAGGCTAGGCTACACACACTTACTCAGCAGGGCTAGGCTAGGCTACACACAGTTGCTCAGCAGGGCTAGGCTAGGCTACACACAGTTGCTCAGCAGGGCTAGGCTACACACAGTTGCTCAGCAGGGCTAGGCTAGGCTACACACTGTTGCTCAGCAGGGCTAGGCAAGGTTACCCATCACAGCTCAGATGGGCTAGGCTAGGCTACCCATCATAGCTCAGCAGGGCTAGGCAAGGCTACCCATCATAGCTCAGCAGGGCTAGGCTAGGCTACCCATCATAGCTCAGCAGGGCTAGACTAGGCTACCCATCATAGCTCAGCAGGACTAGGCTAGGCTACCCATCACAGCTCAGAAGGGCTAGGCTACCCATCATAGCTCAGCAGGGCTAGGCTAGGCTACCCATCATAGCTCAGAAGGGCTAGGCTAGACTACCCATCATAACTCAGCAGAGCTAGGCTAGGCTACCCATCATAGCTCAGCAGGGCTAGGCTAGGCTACCCATCGTAGCTCAGGAGGGTTAGGCTAGACTACCCATCATAGCTCAGCAGGGCTAGGCTAGGCTACACACAGTTGCTCAGCAGGGCTAGGCTAGGCTACACACAGTTGCTCAGCAGGGCTAGGCTAGGCTACACATAGTTGCTCAGCAGGGCTAGGCTAGGCTACACACTATTGCTCAGCTAGGCTAGGCTACACACAGTTGCTCAGCAGGGCTAGGCTAGGCTACACACTGTTGCTCAGCAGGGCTAGGATAGGCTACACTCTGTTGCTCAGCAGGGCTAGGCTAGGTTACCCATCACAGCTCAGAAGGGTTAGGCTACCCATCACAGCTCAGCAGAGCTAGGCTAGACTACCCATCATAGCTCAGCAGAGCTAGGCTAGGCTACCCATCATAGCTCAGCAGGGCTAGGCTAGGCTACCCATCATAGCTCAGCAGGGCTAGGCTAGAATACCCATCATAGCTCAGCAGGGCTAGGCTAGAATACCCATCATAGCTCAGCAGGGCTAGGCTAGGCTACCCATCATAGCTCAGCCGGGCTAGGTTAAACTACCCATCATAGCTCAGCAGGGCTAGGCTAGGTTACCCATCATAGCTCAGCAGGGCTAGGTTTAGTCTACCCACCATAGCTCACAGCAGGGCTAGGTTTAGTCTACCCACCATGGCTCAGCAGGGCTAGGTTTAGTCTACCCACCATAGCTCAGCAGGGCTAGGTTTAGTCTACCCACCATAGCTCAGCAGGGCTAGGTTTAGTCTACCCACCATAGCTCAGCAGGGATAGGTTTAGTCTACCCACAATAGCTCAGCATGGCTAGGTTTAGTCTACCCATCATAGCTCAGCAGGGCTAGGTTTAGTCTACCCACCATAGCTCACAGCAGGGATAGGTTTAGTCTACCCACCATAGCTCCAGCAGGGTAGGTTAGCTACCACCATAGCTCAGCAGGGCTAGGCTAGTCTACCCATACATAGCTCAGCAGGCTAGGTAGGCTACCCACATAGCTCAGCAGGGCTAGGTTAGGCTACCCATCATAGCTCAGCAGGGCTAGGTAGGTTACCCATCATAGCTCAGCAGGGCTAGGTTAGTCTACCCATCATAGCTCAGCAGAGGGCTAGGTTTAGTCTACCCACATAGCTCAGCAGGGCTAGGTTTAGTCTACCCACCATAGCTCAGCAGGGCTAGGTTTAGTCTACCCACATAGCTCAGCAGGGCTAGGTTTAGTCTACCCACATAGCTCAGCAGGGCTAGGTTTAGTCTACCCACCATAGCTCAGCAGGGTAGGTTTAGTCTACCCACCATAGCTCAGCAGGGCTAGGTTTAGTCTACCCACATAGCTCAGCAGGGATAGGTTTAGTCTACCCACCATAGTCACAGGCTAGGTTTAGTTAACGGCTGGTTTAGTCTACCCACCATAGCTCAGCAGGGCTAGGTTTAGTCTACCCACCATAGCTCACAGCAGGCTAGGTTTAGTCTACCCACCATAGCTCAGCAGGGCTAGGTTTAGTCTACCCACCATAGGCTCAGCAGGGCTAGGTTTAGTCTACCCACCATAGGCTCAGCAGGGCTAGGTTTAGTCTACCCACCATAGCTCAGCAGGGCTAGGTTTAGTCTACCCACCATAGCTCAGCAGGGCTAGGTTTAGTCTACCCACCATAGCTCAGCAGGGCTAGGTTTAGTCTACCCACCATAGGTCACAGCAGGGCTAGGTTTAGTCTACCCACCATAGGTCAGCAGGGCTAGGTTTAGTCTACCCACCATAGCTCACAGCAGGGCTAGGTTTAGTCTACCCACCATAGCTCAGCAGGGCTAGGTTTAGTCTACCCACCATAGCTCACAGCAGGGCTAGGTTTAGTCTACCCACCATAGCTCAGCAGGGCTAGGTTTAGTCTACCCACCATAGCTCAGCAGGGCTAGGTTTAGTCTACCCACCATAGCTCACAGCAGGTAGCAGGGCTAGGTTTAGTCTACCCACCATAGCTCAGCAGGGCTAGGTTTAGGTCTACCCACCATAGCTCACAGCAGGGCTAGGTTTAGTCTACCACCATAGCTCACAGCAGGGCTAGGTTTAGTCTACCCACCATAGCTCAGCAGGGCTAGGTTTAGGTCTACCACCATAGCTCAGCAGGGCTAGGTTTAGTCTACCCACCATAGCTCAGCAGGGCTAGGTTTAGTCTACCCACCATAGCTCACAGCAGGGCTAGGTTTAGTCTACCCACCATAGCTCAGCAGGGCTAGGTTTAGTCTACCCACCATAGCTCACAGCAGGGCTAGGTTTAGTCTACCCACCATAGCTCACAGCAGGGCTAGGTTTAGTCTACCCACCATAGCTCAGCAGGGCTAGGTTTAGTCTACCCACCATAGCTCAGCAGGGCTAGGTTTAGTCTACCCACCATAGCTCACAGCAGGGCTAGGTTTAGTCTACCCACCATAGCTCACAGCAGGGCTAGGTTTAGTCTACCCACCATAGCTCAGCAGGGCTAGGTTTAGTCTACCCACCATAGCTCAGCAGGGCTAGGTTTAGTCTACCCACCATAGCTCAGCAGGGCTAGGTTTAGTCTACCCACCATAGGTCAGCAGGGCTAGGTTTAGTCTACCCACCATAGCTCAGCAGGGCTAGGTTTAGTCTACCCACCATAGCTCAGCAGGGCTAGGTTTAGTCTACCCACCATAGCTCAGCAGGGCTAGGTTTAGTCTACCCACCATAGCTCAGCAGGGCTAGGTTTAGTCTACCCACCATAGCTCAGCAGGGCTAGGTTTAGTCTACCCACCATAGCTCACAGCAGGGCTAGGTTTAGTCTACCCACCATAGCTCAGCAGGGCTAGGTTAGACCTCACATCTACGATCCCCAATTGGGCCTGACCCCTCCTCCCCCCATAATATTGATCCTTCCTTTACCCTGACCTTAATCCTTCGTTCCATGACCAGGAAAGGTCATGGAACGAGGGGGGGGGGGGCTGCGATCCCAGGGTGGGATGTGACCTGACCTTTTGACCTGACCCTTAGTGGGAGGGGCGCCGCCGGGGGGGGAGGGGGATGATTAAATTTCCTCTTCAAACTCCATTGACTATTTTCAGTTATTCTAATAATAATAATAATAAAATTATAGTAATACTAATAATAATGATAATAATGAAATAGTAATAATAATATTATAGAAATAATATTAATAATAATAATAGTAAAAATAATAATAATAATAATAATAATAATAATAATAATAATAATAATAAAATTGATAATAATAATAATAATAATAATAATAATAATAATAATAAAATTGATAATAATAATAATAATAAAAATTATAAATAATGATAATTAATAATAATAATAAATTTGTGAATGGTTCAGCAGCATATGATATATATATATATATATATATATATATATATATATATATATATATATATAGTTTATTTATTTATTCATTCATTTATTTGTTTGTGTGTGTTGGGTTAATTACCGTAATGTTAATAGGTTATTTCCATAAAGGGTTTATACCGAATGTTTCCTTGCGCTACCTCGCAAACGCGGGAGACAGCGACAAAAAAAAAAAAAATATATATATATATATATATATATATATTATCCCTGGGGATAGGGGATTAAGAATTTTTGCCACGTATTCCCTGCGTGTCGTAGAAGGCGACGAAAAGGGGAGGGAGCTGAGGGGGCTGGAAATCCTCCCCTCTGGGTTTTTTTTTAATTTTCCAAAAGAAGGAACAGAGAAGGGGGCCAGGTGAGGATATTCCAAAAAGGCCCAGTCCTCTGTTCTTAACGCTACCTCGCTAACGCGGGAAATGGCGAATAGTTTAAAAGAAAGAAAAGAATATATATATATATATATATATATATATATATATATATATATATATATATATATATATATATATATATTGGAAGTAAAGTACCCTAGATCTTTCATTGATAAATCCCTTAAGTTAGCAAAGAAATCATTTTATAGAGTTGAGCCCAAACCTCCCATTGACACCAAGAATCTTTTAGTTTTCCCTTTTAATAATAATTTCACTTTGCTTCCCATGTTGCTTAAATCCTTTAATGTATATGTTGCCTTTAGCAACAATAATACTATAAAGAATATCTTAATCAGGAATTCACCAAAAAATTCTGGGTGCATTTATAAAGTGCCATGTACAAATTGTGATAAATTTTATGTTGGTCAGACTGGTAAGGTTCTTTCTGTTAGACTTAAGCAACATAAATATAGTATAAGAACGGGACAAGAATCAAATGCCTTGTTTAATCATGTTAAAAACTATGATCATTGTATTGACTGGAGTAACGCCATCTCAGTTATTAACTCTAACTCTATTACCAAGAGAAATATCATTGAATCTTCTATTATTAAATACACAAAGAATTATAATCTTAATATTAGTGATGGTCTGTACAAATTAGATAACTTTATTGTTGATAAGATTTGTAAAATGATAGGTTTATGAACGCTCGTTGTAGGTTTTGGACAATCACATGTTTACCAAATGGCGTCCTAGCTTCGTCTCTTCGATGTGTATCAACTGACTGTTATATTTCTCTCTTGTGTCTCCCCTGATGATGTGATTATGACACGAAAGTGCACTTGGGAACTTATCGTGTTTCATTTTCCTCGTGGACTCATAGGTATATATATATATATATATATATATATATATATATATATATATATATATATATATATATATATATATATATAAAGTAACCAGGGCGTCTGCTTATATTGATTGGGGGGGAGGCGGTGGGTCCAGCTCTCTCTCACTCCCCCCTCTTCAACCACCAGTGAAATTGTACTCTAAGAGACGTATTGGGGGATGGGGGGGGGGGGGTTAACCGACCAGCCCACACCCTGACCTACACACACACACACACACACACACTTGGCCCCCCCCCATTCCACTATACCAAGCCCCCCTCCCCCCCTTTCCTTTTGCTTAGGGGGGAAATCCGTCTTGTGTGGGTGGAGGTTTGGCCCATGTGTGTGTGTGTGTGTGTGTGTGTGTGTGTCTATACCAGTCGCTGGCACCATTCGAGCTGGCACAATTGGAGGTGTGTGTGTACGTGTGTGTGTATTTGTACGTATGTGTACGTATATGTATGTGTGTATGTGTACGTATGAGTACGTGTGTGTGTACGTATGTGTACGTGTGTGTGTGTGTATGTGTACGTACGAGTACGTGTGTGTGTACGTATGTGTACGTGTGTGTGTGTGTGTACGTATGAGTACGTGTATGTGTACGTATTTGTACGTGTGTGTGTGTGTCAAGATGCAGCTTTCGTGTTGCCATTTGCCACTCAGCTGTGTGTGTGTGTGTGTGTGTGTGTGTGTTGTCCTTGAGCCGCCATGGGTCGACATCTTTCGATATATGTTTTCCTGTTTATCCTTCATTTCCCCCTTGACCTCCCCTCGTTCATGGTATATAAATCGAGCATACCGGCGGGAAAATGTATATAGATACATTAGTAGAGACACAGGAGAGAGCGAGAGAGGAGAGATCCCCACCCAGACGAATCGTACGTCTGGCAGACACCCGTAAAAGCATTAGCAGGGGTCCCTTTGTTGCGACGGAAAACGTCTCGTACAGGAGTGATGCAACCTCATTAAATATACTTTTTTTTCCCTTCCCTCCTTCCTTCCTTCATCCCAGTTGTCACCGCATCGTAAAAGGAATTAGTGCAGGGATTACCTGAAGATCCGGGCGAGGCCATTAATATAAAGGGGGGGAAGGGAGGGGGAAATATGGCGACTAAATAGGATTGCGTGTGAGGATAAAGAGATGGCGGCAGCGCCTCCCTCCACCTCCCTCCTCTTCCCTCCCTCCTCTTCCCTCCCTCCCTCCCTCCGCCCAGCTGATGGCTTCTCGTGTGGCCACAATGTCCATCTCTGACTCATGAATTATGAGGTACAGTGGGTGAGGCCAGAGAGAGGGAGACTCATGAGTAACAGGAGTGGATGTACTCACCACTAGGTTGGCTATGGTCGGGGTGTCCAGCACTGGGGTAGTGGCCCGCGTGGTGCTAGTGGCGGCGGCGGCCGCGGCCACTACTCCTTCAGGCAAGCTAGTGGCCACAGCTGTGATGGTTAGGCTGACACTGGGCACCTCCTCGCCCTTGGCGGACGTGCCACTGGCGGATGTCGGAGGGGTAGTGGCGGTGGTGGCAGTGGCGGTGGTCAGTGGCAGGGCGGCTGCGGCAAGGGGCGGCGGCGGCGGCGGCGGCTTGGCAGTGGCGGGGACGGCAGCTTGAGCGCGAGTGAACATGGTGGCTGGTGGCGGGGGTGGTGTGTCGTGTGTGTGGCTCACGCAGCGAGAATTTCCTTCTAGTCACACCTGGCGGCGGCGGCGGCGGCGTCGTCACCACGGGCAAACGTTCGACTTTTTGGAGCTCCTCCCCCTCCTGCGATGACTCATACACTGGCCTGGCTCCGGCCCGCCAACCCACTCCTATATGCCGCCATTTGTGCCCTCCCGCCCCGCACGCATCGCTCGATCCACAATGTTACGCTCACCTCCACCCTCCAAACACCTTCGTAATGCCTCAAATTAATCTTTTTTGACTCATCGATCGTGAGAGTAATTGAATTCAAAGTTAAAGGTATCGTTTTACGGCGCTTCGAACCGATTGTGGTGGGGATGTCGAGGTGAAATTCCCACCCGCGAGGAACGAAACGTAGAGACACGAGGGTGGGCGACCCCTCCCACTGTGGGCCGCCCGGAGTGACGTCACACTCCTACGAAAATAGACCTGACGTCAGCGGTGCTAGTCATGTGACGAGTGACGTCACAGCCAACCTTTTTTTTACTCAGTCTGTCAATAAAGATGTATATATATATATATATATATATATATATATATATATATATATATATATATATATATGTATATAGGTGCTCAGCCATGGCTATTGTGCTCGTCTCCTAAGTCCTTCCTGACACTAAATCTATATATATATATATATATATATATATATATATATATATATATATATATATATATATATATATGTGTGTGTGTGTGTGTGTGTGTGTGTGTGTGTGTGTGTGTGTACATAAGGTGGTAATCGCCCAGGTATAGGAAAGGCTATGAGCTCAAGGGAGCATCCCCAAGTGAATATTGTACTAATTGGCAACTCACATCACTTTATGAATATACTCTCGCGAGAAATATTCTACGTACCGAGTCTTCCAATGAATATTACATATAATATCTCAGAATATCTGTATATGTAGATAGAGATATATATACATATATATACTTACATATCTGCAGTGTTAATCGATAATGTAGTGGAGGTAAGATAGCGACCTCTGGCATCTGGTGGTACCAGGAATGTGCCAGGGAGACGAAACATTCCGGGAAATGTTTGGGAATGCTCTCGAAATTCCTGGAATGGATCGCTCGTTCCCACACCCTCCTCTCTCTCTCTCTCTCTCTCTCTCTCTCTCTCTCTCTCTCTCTCTCTCTCTTCCTGGTACTGGGTTTGGCATCACGTTACGACACCACAAGCTGGAAATTAGCGGGAGGAGGAGAAGAGGAGGCGGCTGGCGTTTTTTATTGCATGAAGGTGTGAGGCTCAGCGTCTGAAATAAAAGAAAGAAGAAAGAAAGAAGAAAAAAGAAGGAAGAGAAGAAAGAAAAAGAATATTATTATTATTATTTTGGGGTGTGGGACACAGACGTAAATAGATGGACCCAATTTTTTTTTTTTATCCCACTCGAATGCGCAATAAGCCCCCCCCCTCCCCCCGGGCGCTGAACTAAATGGCCGAGTACGATTAAAAAAAAAACAAAAAGAAAAACGAAAATATTATAATGTTGCGTAATGGATGGCTCGCCAGGATTTGCCATTTCTGCGAGTGATGGTGGAGTGACGTCGGCGTGTGGAGCAAGGTCGCCAATTTGGACTGTGGTAGGAATGGGGGGGGGGGGGGTGGAGCGCCATATTGCGAGGTTGGGAATGGGTAAGAGGGAAGGGGTAGGAGGAATGGGGAATGGGTTAGGGAGGGAGGGTGTGGGTGGAGCGCCACATTGCGAGGTTGGGAATGGGTAAAGGGGGAAGGGGAAGAGAGGGAAGGGGTAGGAGAAAAGGGGAATGGGTACGGAGGGTGGGGGTGGAGCGCCACATTGCGAGGCTGATTTAAGAAGGGGAATGGGTAAGGGGTAAGAGGAATGGGGAATGGGTTAGGGAGGGAGGGGAGAGAGAGGGGTAGTGCCGCTGGGAGTGGTTGAACCTGTGAATGGGGATGGGAGGAAGAGGGAAGGGGGAAGAGAAAGGGGAGGGAAGGGGAAGAGAAAGGGGAGGGAAGGGGAAGAGAAAGGGGAGGGAAGGGGAAGAGAAAGGGGAGGGAAGGGGAGGTATTTAAGGCGTTCGCTGAACGTGTGGAATGTGGTAGAGGAAGATGCATGGCCAGGTGGTGATGGGATGATGGATTTCCTTCCTTTAAAAAGGCCTGATTGGCCAGTTTAAAAGGAACGTCTCTTTAAAAAGGCCTGACTGGCCAGTTTAAAAGGAACGTCTCTATAAAAAAAGGCCTGATTGGCCAGTTTAAAAGGAACGTCTCTATAAAAAAGGCCTGACTGGCCAGTTTAAAAGGAACGTCTCTATAAAAAAGGCCTGACTGGCCAGTTTAAAAGGAACGTCTCTATAAAAGGGCCTGACTGGCCAGTTTAAAAGGAACGTCTCTATAAAAGGGCCTGACTGGCCAGTTTAAAAGGAACGTCTCTATAAAAAGGCCTGACTGGCCAGTTTAAAAGGAACGCCTCTATAAAAAGGCCTGACTGGCCAGTTTAAAAGGAACGTCTCTATAAAAAGGCCTGACTGGCCAGTTTAAAAGGAACGCCTCTATAAAAGGGCCTGACTGGCCAGTTTAAAAGGAACTGGCGCTCTAAACTGCCGCCCTCCCACGCCCGTTAAAACTGACCTTGAGGCAGAAATACATGTGATTAAAAGGCCTCATTGTTTTTGCCCCACTGGACGTGGTGAGGTCACGCTTGTGTTTATTTAAACGTTTTAAAAGGCAGCTTAAGGTATGAACAGCCATTTAAAGTTATCTCTTGTTTTTATTTAAACGTTTTAATGTTTAAACGTTTTAAAAGGCAACTTAAGTTATAACTTAAGGTATGAACAGTCATTTAAAGTTATCTCTTGTTTTTATTTAAACGTTTTAATGTTTAAACGTTTTAAAAGGCAACTTAAGTTATAACTTAAGGTATGAACAGCCATTTAAAGTTATCTCTTGTTTTTATTTAAACGTTTTAATGTTTAAACGTTTTAAAAGGCAACTTAAGTTATAACTTAAGGTATGAACAGTCATTTAAAGTTATCTCTTGTTTTTATTTAAACGTTTTAATGTTTAAACGTTTTAAAAGGCAACTTAAGTTATAACTTAAGGTATGAACAGCCATTTAAAGTTATCTCTTGTTTTTATTTAAACGTTTTAATGTTTAAACGTTTTAAAAGGCAACTTAAGGTATGAACAGCCATTTAAAGTTATATCTTGTGTTTATTTAAACGTTTTAAAAGGCAACTTAAGGTATGAACAGCCATTTAAAGTTATATCTTGTGTTTATTTAAACGTTTTCATATTTAAACGTTTTAAAAGGCAACTTAAGGTATGAACAGCCATTTAAAGTTATATCTTTTGTTTATGTAAACCTTTTCATATTTAAACGTTTTAAAAGGCAACTTAAGGTATGAACAGCCATTTAAAGTTATATCTTGTGTTTATTTAAACGTTTTAAAAGGCAACTTAAGGTATGAACAGCCATTTAAAGTTATATCTTGTGTTTATTTAAACGTTTTCATATTTAAACGATTTAAAAGGCAACTTAAGGTATGAACAGCCATTTAAAGTTATATCTTGTGTTTATTTAAACGTTTTAAAAGGCAACTTAAGGTATGAACAGCCATTTAAAGTTATATCTTGTGTTTATTTAAACGTTTTCATATTTAAACGTTTTAAAAGGCAACTTAAGGTATGAACAGCCATTTAAAGTTATATCTTGTGTTTATTTAAACGTTTTAAAAGGCAACTTAAGGTATGAAGAGCCATTTAAAGTTATATCTTGTGTTTATTTAAACGTTTTCATATTTAAACGTTTTAAAAGGCAACATGAGGTATAACTTAAGGTATGAACAGCCATTTAAAAAGCCATTCCCCTCATTAGGCACTTTTCAAGAGCAGACACACAGTGGACGCTCATGTCGCAAACGGACTGACAGACCATACAAGAAATGGGAGGAAATGGAAAGAAATGGGAGGAAGCGATGGATTGGAATAAAGTGGCCAGAACAGGCCATTCAAAGGCCCCCCCCCCCCCCTCCATTGCATGAGGCAAGTGTGATTGGAAACAAGCCTTTAGAAATATTATATATTAATTTAAACCTACAGTTTATCCCATTATTTTACCCCTATTCCTAATATATATATATATATATATATATATATATATATATATATATATATATATATATATATATATATATATATCAGTGATGGATTGCGCAAAAGATGCTTGTGGCATGAGAAGAGTGGGAGGTGGGTTGATTAGAAAGGGTAGTGAGTGGTGGGATGAAGAAGTAAGAGTATTAGTGAAAGAGAAGAGAGAGGCATTTGGACGATTTTTGCAGGGAAAAAATGCAATTGAGTGGGAGATGTATAAAAGGAAGAGACAGGAGGTCAAGAGAAAGGTGCAAGAGGTGAAAAAAAGGGCAAATGAGAGTTGGGGTGAGAGAGTATCATTAAATTTTAGGGAGAATAAAAAGATGTTCTGGAAGGAGGTAAATAAAGTGCGTAAGACAAGGGAGCAAATGGGAACTTCAGTGAAGGGCGCAAATGGGGAGGTGATAACAAGTAGTGGTGATGTGAGAAGATGGAGTGAGTATTTTGAAGGTTTGTTGAATGTGTTTGATGATAGAGTGGCAGATATAGGGTGTTTTGGTCGAGGTGGTGTGCAAAGTGAGAGGGTTAGGGAAAATGATTTGGTAAACAGAGAAGAGGTAGTGAAAGCTTTGCGGAAGATGAAAGCCGGCAAGGCAGCAGGTTTGGATGGTATTGCAGTGGAATTTATTAAAAAAGGGGGTGACTGTATTGTTGACTGGTTGGTAAGGTTATTTAATGTATGTATGACTCATGGTGAGGTGCCTGAGGATTGGCGGAATGCGTGCATAGTGCCATTGTACAAAGGCAAAGGGGATAAGAGTGAGTGCTCAAATTACAGAGGTATAAGTTTGTTGAGTATTCCTGGTAAATTATATGGGAGGGTATTGATTGAGAGGGTGAAGGCATGTACAGAGCATCAGATTGGGGAAGAACAGTGTGGTTTCAGAAGTGGTAGAGGATGTGTGGATCAGGTGTTTGCTTTGAAGAATGTATGTGAGAAATACTTAGAAAAGCAAATGGATTTGTATGTAGCATTTATGGATCTGGAGAAGGCATATGATAGAGTTGATAGAGATGCTCTGTGGAAGGTATTAAGAATATATGGTGTGGGAGGAAAGTTGTTAGAAGCAGTGAAAAGTTTTTATCGAGGATGTAAGGCATGTGTACGTGTAGGAAGAGAGGAAAGTGATTGGTTCTCAGTGAATGTAGGTTTGCGGCAGGGGTGTGTGATGTCTCCATGGTTGTTTAATTTGTTTATGGATGGGGTTGTTAGGGAGGTAAATGCAAGAGTTTTGGAAAGAGGGGCAAGTATGAAGTCTGTTGGGGATGAGAGAGCTTGGGAAGTGAGTCAGTTGTTGTTCGCTGATGATACAGCACTGGTGGCTGATTCATGTGAGAAACTACAGAAGCTGGTGACTGAGTTTGGTAAAGTGTGTGGAAGAAGAAAGTTAAGAGTAAATGTGAATAAGAGCAAGGTTATTAGGTACAGTAGGGTTGAGGGTCAAGTCAATTGGGAGGTGAGTTTGAATGGAGAAACACTGGAGGAAGTGAAGTGTTTTAGATATCTGGGAGTGGATCTGGCAGCGGATGGAACCATGGAAGCGGAAGTGGATCATAGGGTGGGGGAGGGGGCGAAAATTCTGGGGGCCTTGAAGAATGTGTGGAAGTCGAGAACATTATCTCGGAAAGCAAAAATGGGTATGTTTGAAGGAATAGTGGTTCCAACAATGTTGTATGGTTGCGAGACGTGGGCTATGGATAGAGTTGTGCGCAGGAGGATGGATGTGCTGGAAATGAGATGTTTGAGGACAATGTGTGGTGTGAGGTGGTTTGATCGAGTGAGTAACGTAAGGGTAAGAGAGATGTGTGGAAATAAAAAGAGCGTGGTTGAGAGAGCAGAAGAGGGTGTTTTTGAAGTGGTTTGGGCACATGGAGAGAATGAGTGAGGAAAGATTGACCAAGAGGATATATGTGTCGGAGGTGGAGGGAACGAGGAGAAGAGGGAGACCAAATTGGAGGTGGAGAGATGGAGTGAAAAAGATTTTGTGGGATCGGGGCCTGAACATGCAGGAGGGTGAAAGGAGGGCAAGGAATAGAGTGAATTGGAGCGATGTGGTATACCGGGGTTGACGTGCTGTCAGTGGATTGAATCAAGGCATGTGAAGCGTCTGGGGTAAACCATGGAAAGCTGTGTAGGTATGTATATTTGCGTGTGTGGACGTATGTATATACATGTGTATGGGGGGGGGCCATTTCTTTCGTCTGTTTCCTTGCGCTACCTCGCAAACGCGGGAGACAGCGACAAAGTATAATAATATAATATAAATAATATATATATATATATATATATATATATATATATATATATTTTTTTTTTTTTTTTTTTTTTTGCTTTGTCGCTGTCTCCCGCGTTTGCGAGGTAGCGCAAGGAAACAGACGAAAGAAATGGCCTAACCCACCCCCATACACATGTATATACATACGTCCACACACGCAAATATACATACCTACACAGCTTTCCATGGTTTACCCCAGACGCTTCAAATGCCCTGATTCAATCCACTGACAGCACGTCAACCCCGGTATACCACATCGCTCCAACTCACTCTATTCCTTGCCCTCCTTTCACCCTCCTGCATGTTCAGGCCCCGATCACACAAAATCTTTTTCACTCCATCTTTCCACCTCCAATTTGGTCTCCCTCTTCTCCTCGTTCCCTCCACCTCCGACACATATATCCTCTTGGTCAATCTTTCCTCACTCATTCTCTCCATGTGACCAAACCATTTCAAAACACCCTCCTCTGCTCTCTCAACCACGCTCTTTTTATTTCCACACATCTCTCTTAACCTTACGTTACTTACTCGATCAAACCACCTCACACCACACATTGTCCTCAAACATCTCATTTCCAGCACATCCATCCTCCTGCGCACAACTCTATCCATAGCCCACGTCTCGCAACCATACAACATTGTTGGAACCACTATTCCTTCAAACATACCCATTTTTGCTTTCCGAGATAATGTTCTCGACTTCCACACATTCTTCAAGGCTCCCAGAATTTTCGCCCCCTCCCCCACCCTATGATCCACTTCCGCTTCCATGGTTCCATCCGCTGCCAGATCCACTCCCACATATCTAAAACACTTCACTTCCTCCAGTTTTTCTCCATTCAAACTCACCTCCCAGTTGACTTGACCCTCAACCCTACTGTACCTAATAACCTTGCTCTTATTCACATTTACTCTTAACTTTCTTCTTTCACACACTTTACCAAACTCATTCACCAGCTTCTGCAGTTTCTCACATGAATCAGCCACCAGCGCTGTATCATCAGCGAACAACAACTGACTCAATATATTTATATATATATTGTCCATTGTCCATTGTCCAGTCGCATGTTTACCAAATGGCTTCCTAGCTTCGTCTCTTCGATGTATATCAACTGACTGTTATATTTCTCTCTTGTGTCTCCCCTGATGATGATGTGATTATTACACGAAAGTGCACTTGGGAACTTTTCGTGTTTCATTTTCCCCGTGGACTCATAGGAATATCTTGATCACGCGCAAAATTGTGATCCTTTCCAATATATATATATATATATATATATATATATATATATATATATATATATATATATATATATATATAAATAATCTTTTAAACGCTTAATTGACCTGCTTTTTAAATGGTAATAACTCGGGAGGAAAAAAATGGCCATCTCGTCCAGCCTCAATGGCCAGATTGAGATGGAATTCAATTTAAAAGGCAACAACGAACCTCTGCGGATGCGTCTCGGGCCATTTGCGTACGCCTGAACCATTTTTTGGACCCCCTTCTGCGCACTGTCTACTCCAGTCCAGCCCCTTCTGCGCACTGTCTACTCCAGTCCTACCCCTTCTGCTCACTGTCTACTCCAGTCCTACCCCTTCTGCTCACTGTCTACTCCAGTCCAGCGCCTTCTGCGCACTGTCTACTCCAGTCCAACGCCTGCGCACTGTCTACTCCAGTCCGACCCCTTCTTCGCACTGTCTACTCCAGTCCAGCCCCTTCTGCGCACTGTCTACTCCAGTCCAGCCCCTTCTGCGCACTGTCTACTCCAGTCCAGCGCCTTCTGCGCACTGTCTACTCCACCCCGGCCCCTTCTGCGCACTGTCTACTCCAGTCCAGCGCCTTCTGCGCACTGTCTACTCCAGTCCTACCCCTTCTGCGCTCTGTCTACTCCAGTCCGGCCTCTTCTGCGCACTGTCTACTCCAGTCCTACCCCTTTGCGCACTGTTTACTCCAGTCCAGCCCCTTTTGCGCACTGTCTATTCCAGTCCAGCGCCTTCTGCACAGTCTACTCCAGTCCAGCGCCTACTGCACACTGTCTACTCCAGTCCGGCCTCTTCTGCGAAATGTTTACTCCAGTTCAGCCCCTTTGCGCACTGTCGACTCCAGTCCTAGCCCTTCTGCACACTGTGTATTCCAGGCGTACCCCTTTGCGCACTGTCTACTCCAGTCCAGCGCCTTCTGCGCACTGTCTACTCCACCTCGGCCCCTTCTGCGCACTGTCTACTCCAGCCCTTTTGCGCCGCCGGGTGTAAGGTGGATTAAGGAGCAAGTACACGCCAAAGGTGGCGACATTGGTGGAAATATCGTTGATGTACGGGGGAATGGACTCATGTGGTGGGGTTCGAACCCCTACCCACCTCTCAAGAGACGTTGGCCCGCCGTAGGCCAACGCACCACACGTTTTCTTTCATAATGAATTCCATTTATGCAATATCTCCATTTATGTATGATAAATGGACGGTCCCATACTTGATATATATATATATATATATATATATATATATATATATATATATATATATATATATATATATATATATGTATATATATATATATATATTTTTTTTTTTCTTTTTTTTTCATACTATTCGCCATTTCCCGCGTTAGCGAGGTAGCGTTGTTAAGAACAGAGAACTGGGCCTTTTTTTGGAATATCCTCACCTGGCCCACTCTGTTCCTTCTTTTGGAAAATTAAAAAAAAAAAAAAAAAAAAAATATATATATATATATATATATATATATATATATATATATATATATATATATATATATATATAATTATCGGTGATACAGTGGTTAGGTAATCCAATTCTATTTCTCGTTCTCTTTTAAAACTATCAAAATTAAGTCATATTTGTTTTGAATTTATGATGTGTTCATTGTACAGGGGTCCCGGCGCGTTACATGGCACTTGGTGTCATTTAATGTAATTTGGTTTTGGGAAGTAATTCCCCTAATGAGGGGGGGGCCACCATTTTGAAATGCTGATCTATTAATAAATTTCAAAAAAATAAAATCCATATTTAATGTATTTTCCAATCTATTGTTTTCACTAATGCCTTTGTGATGTTTCAGTCGACTCAAGTGTTTTCTCTCTCCAAAAAAATATAATTCCTCTAATATCTTATGTATCGTATTAGTCCAAAGTGAAAAGGAAATTAATTTGAAAATGGAAAAAAAAATTCTCTGGCAGCGGTGGGATTCGAACCCACGCCTCCGAGGAGACTGGTGCCTTAAACCAGCGCCTTAGACCACTCGGCCACGCTACCTGACCCGACATATAGATCCTGGTAGAAATTTCTATTAGCGAAACTTATTATCATTATTATTAACAAATGGCCTTGCCTACGGCCTCTCACAATGACGCAGAGGTAATTAAAAAGGCACATACACGCCCTTGTTACGTTCATATCAGTGACGCACACAAGGCAAAGAATCTAACAATTATCTTATGGTAATTTGCGATCTGTCTTCCTCTTTACGACACCAAAATGTTGCATAGAATTTTGCGATATGTCTTTACGACACCAAAATGTTGCATACAATTGGTGGTGTTGCTGAATGCAATGGACAAGTGGCGTGGGGGGCCATAGTCCAACCTAATTGCAGTCGACCTGTAATGACGCATATCTATTTTTTAACCCAATGAGGCGAGATGACATAGCGTCAGTGCCATTTATATCCTACAGAGAACTAGTTAATGGTTGGCTAACGTCTGGGGGTCAGTTGCCATCTTTCGACACCCCTCGATTTTATAGATAAATGGACTTAATTGGTCTAGTTTGTAATGGATTACGAATGAACAACCAATTTCTTTAAGGGGAATGTCAGAAAATGTTTGATAACCATTTTCTTTTTTTTTTCCCCCACGATCATAAAAGCAATTTTAAGTTTCTGTATGACAGAATAAGCCAGGATGAATGAAAATTTAGCCGACCAGTTTGCTAGTCCAAACCATAACCAAAATTAGTCTAGCATAACCTACCCCATACGTGAGGTAGAACACACAAAAAATAAAGCCTTGTTTCAAATGCTATCGCTAACGATCGTAGCAAACCATTCAGTGGTTGACTGAGGAACCATTAAGCGATTTTTGCATGGGCCACAGGCAGTTGTTAGAGTGTATGTAGGCTTTCAATTATCATTAATGCCTGAGAAGGTGTTAGGGATTTTTCATTAAAAGGCTTAATGACCAACTACAGTTGATAGGGTTCCTCAAACCAGTTGTTAAACAAACGATTCTTGAAGGCCATCCCAGATATATTGGATAGATATAGAGTATGCTCAGGGGTACAACAATTAATTGTAAAAACTTTGATGTATTAATGTGGGCGAGCCAAATAAGAAGTGGGCATTAGTTCATCAAAGTGAAGTTTCTTTCAATGGGTCTATAAGATATGGAGGCCCACTCCTTGTTGCTTTTCAACCTATAAATGTCATATAGAAACAGACCTCCATTCTCAATGTGGAAGAGATTTGCCAACATCTGTGGCTAAATTCATCTAGATATAGAAATCCTGTATAAATATTGAGGACCCAATACTTAAATGTGCCTTCGAAATAAAATCGTAGAAGAGATATGAGGACACCATGCCTAAATTCACCATAATTATAGGATCCCTTTAATGAATATGGGGAAGGATCCTCAGAATGGTCAACGAATTACTCGCTAACAAAAGAAACTGAGGAAGAAAAATGTTTAATGTAGCTATTAGCTTCTAATCAAACCTTCAATGTATAGATAGACAGTATACTCACATAGGCAGGAACGTCCTTGTAGGTACCTGTAGATACCAGGGTACTAGTAGCTCCCTCCACCTCACAAGGTCATTAGTTCTTTCAATACCAGATTGATCAACTTTATGAGTAGTGGAAAAAATGTATTTCTACTCGTCATTATCTTCACCAGCCTGGGTGGTGCTGGTGTCTCCAAATTCATGATTTTCATTGATCATACTGCATGTTTGTGGTACCTTCACTGTGAGTTTACACTAAGAAAGAAAATGAGAACAGTATAATGAAAAACAAGTCACTTAAGGTATACAAAGACAGCAAACCTACTTGGTCCTCCAAAGTAATATGGATTAACCACTTGCACCTGGAATAACATTTTTTCTTTAGGCGGCTAGTTTATCTCATTGGGACTTGCACGGAAGGTACTGTCCTTGATACAACTGTCAATCTGTCCACAAGTACAGCTTTCCTTGGAACTTAACTGGTATCTGAAGTTCATAATGTTTCTTCACACTCTGTACTGTTGCCTCAAAGCTTTTCCAGCCTGCAGGCATAGTTCAGGTTGAAGCTCTTAGATGGTACATACATGGATGGTACTCATTTATAACAGCATTTCACATTAGTATTACCAAATGTCAGGTCTGCCAGAACCTACTATGTAATGGGCACAAAGAATGTAAGTGCAAAAAGCAAAATTTACTTGTCTTATTATAAATATGGTGCAAAGCCATCATGGAGATTACTGTCATTATAACAATCATCTGTTGTACTTCTGCAGAACCCAGTATCACCACTTCCTCCTGTAGTATGGCTTCACAAGACCCAGCAACACCACTCCCTCCTGCAGTAGGTCCACTGGACCTAGCATCGTCGCTTCCTCCCATGGCAGCTCCACAGGCCCCCCAGCATTACCGTTCCCACTTGCATTTGCTCTGTGAGACTCAGCATTACTGCTACCTCCTGGAGTGGTTCCTCATGATGCAGCACTGCTGTCCTAAAATAGCTCCATGGGACCTAAACTGGGTCAGTAGTGTCACTCAGACCTGCAGTAACTCCTCCAGACTAATATTTTGCCTTGCTCCCTGCTCCTGTACCAGCAGTAGCAGCTCTTCAAGTGGCTGCACACCATGGTTTGTATCGGAATGGTGTTGTATTCCATGCATTTCTTGAAACTTTCCTCTTTCTTCACATTCCTAATGAGATGAGAAATAACCATAGCCACTAGGCAATGCCAGGCTTGTGGTTAACGTAAGTAGATGCATCTTCCACTGTCGACCAAATATTTGACAAATGGAATGAAGCACGCCCATATGATGATGGCCTTCCCAACATGACCACCACCAACACGCAATAAGAATGAGGTGGTGAAAGTTGCGTTCCTCCAGTTTTCATACTCCTGCCAGGCATCTCCGGGACAATCTCCTTGTCGGCCCCCAGTACAGGAGTATGTACACTCCTTTGTCTGACCTTGCTCTCACAGTCAACCATGTCAATCAGATTCATTTTCAGCTTGTTGACTGTACATGTACCTCAGCATTTGGAAGGCCAGAGAGAAAGCATCAGGTGTATCCCCTCCTTTCTTTACTAACTGTTTTGAAAAATTTATAGCCGCATAGATGTGAGAATAAAGGTGTAAAAATGGTTCAGACAAATACATAAAGGCATGTGTGAGACAAGCTAGGTTGCTTTAAAAGTTAGTGCAAAGATCACCATATTGCCAAAAATTTGCAACAAGAACAGTTTATGCTCTACTTAGTAGCTGTCACACATTTACAAGGAATGCATAAATATTAATTATTTTACTTATTAACTTTATTAAAGTTTATTATTTGGAGTCCTGAATATTATGCACTGCTATTTTTGGCAACTTATTTTTGAGTTGGTACTGTAGCCTGATGTTGAGTTTTTGTTTAAAAAGGTGATCTGCTTTCAGTGTTCACTTTCATAATGTAGGCCTCATAAAGGAAGTTTTTCTCTTGGGCATTATTGCCTGTTATAAGTTGCAACTGTTTTCATTTGGTAGTGCTGATGTTATCCACAACAATAATA
The DNA here is from genome assembly GCF_036320965.1 of Panulirus ornatus. NCBI lineage: Eukaryota > Metazoa > Arthropoda > Malacostraca > Decapoda > Palinuridae > Panulirus > Panulirus ornatus. The sequence continues at coordinate 28,726,086 of NC_092286.1, forward strand.
TCACTTGGTACTTACTACTCAAAAACTGTACATCAGGGAAGAAACACATGAAATTCAAAATAGAGGAAAGAATTTATGCAATGAAAACTGATTTGAGCTTATGAACTGAAGAGTTGTAAAACAATGAACATACTTGTATTATTCACATAAATAACTGATTTCATTTGTAACATATATTGAACAGCTTAAGAATACTAGTATATTAGGAAAAAATGTGGGAGAATCAAGATGAGGAAAAAAAATTTTAAGATGAAGACTGACTAGGTTAATGAAAATTGAGCAATGTTTTATCTACTGATCAAAGGGTTTATGACAATTCTCCCACTCATGGCACTTATAGTTAATGATCTAGCTGCGTAATTCTCTTCAGGATAAAATATCTTATTTTAGGTAAAGTCACAGAGCCATTATTTCAATAAAGTTTTGACAAAAAGGATATCTTAAAAGTAGATTGGATGAAGGAGGCATACCGTATACAACACTGGGATACATTAAAGAAAATCAAATAAATCTGGAAATGGATGCCTGAACTTTGTTTTACAAATTTTTACAAGTGAAAGTGAAGAATCGGGAGAAAGGCCCCTCAGTACACCACCTCAAAGTAAACCTGTATAAATGCAGTATAAAACATTGTTTTATCTTCCCAATAATGAGAGGAAGAATGCTGAATATTGGTAGAAAATAATATGTTCCACCTTCGGCAGCTGCAAAACATGGTTGGGAGAAAGAAAGTGCATACTGGAGGAAACTTAGAGATTGACTGTTGTGATAAGAAGCAGACCTGGAGTCATGGCCATTAAATAAAATGATGGACGTAATCTGTGCGGGGCTGAGAAGGGACTGTATCTGTTTGAATAAGAAACTCTAAATTGCGAATAAAAGATTGCAAGATATGTTGATGAATTCACCAAGAGATTCTGAACTGTTATGTTAATGATGTGTGTAAAACTGCATTTAAACCAGTGTTAGCTTGAACTTACTCGCGCCCATCTCTGAGCCTCTATAATAATGACCAAATCTAAGGATTAACGTGCAGCGCTTGGTGAGTAAGGGAAGCCAAACGAGAAAACAAGGCAGGTACCTACAGGCACCAGTAGGGATGTGGATATTGTAGAGTATATACTGTGGCATAAAAACTACCATTTATTGTAACAGAAAAAGGTGGGAAAAATTTCATAAAAAATTGTCTGACTTAGAACTCCAAGGACAGTTACTGGAATGTAGTTTACTCTTCAAAGTAATACCAGGAAAATAAATGAATATAGCCAATATATTGGTGTGAAGGCTGCATAAGCAGTTGAATTCCAAAGTATTGAGGAAATGACACACATCTCAAAAAATCACAATAGAAGAAATTAAATATTTCATTGACTGAAAATCTGGTGATGTTTCTTCAAGTGGCCCTGTCTCATTGACTGAAAATTTGGTGAAATCCCCTCAACTTGCCCTATCTAAAACTTTTGTGAAGTTTTCTCTTTAACCATTGTTACCCGGAGGTGACACGTCTTTAACAACTAGTTCCATTATTTGATCTAACACTGTCGAAATCTATCCACACAAGTCAAACTTCTTAAAGTGTTTGATCTCGTACTGACAAAATCCTTCCAGAGTAGTGCTTTTGTTTCCATTACAAGAGATAAGAGTAATGCTGTGAACCAGGAAACATTGATAATACGAAGGGATCAAATCCTTGTACCATTAGAGGGATAAAATGTTCAGAGACACCTGATTAAGACTTCTGACTAGATGCTTAGGTCTGGGTGGATCATGGATACAGATGAAAAAGACTTAAACCATTGAAAAAATTGTGACTAGAAATGTACAAAGAAGCAAAATCTTAAATTTGACATATTACTACTAATGAAAATAATTTGTGCTCAAAGAATCATTCAAAATTAAATTTCAGCTTGTAATTCCATATCTCTGAGTGAAAATCCATACAGTGTCCTTGATATGTGCTCAAGAATAAGGTTATCATTGTGATATCACAGAAGTGAAGTAGTTGTTACTTGTTTGACAAATAAGTTTTTGTTAATTGAATAGGGTTAATCATCAAGTTTATACAGAAAAGGCAGTATATATTAGAAAACATATGGTAAGAAAAGAAAGTAGGTAATACAACTGGAAATAAGAATGAAGTGAATTTTTATAGATACAGCTGGATTTGAAAATGTATAGAGAAGATACAAGTAGTGCTGCTATGTAAATAAGACCCCAAACGATTTTTGGTTACATAGGCACTCTCTTTGCTCTTCTCACAGCTTCAGTGGTTGACCCAATAGATACTGTCTACTGGCAATGGTTTAGATTGAACTCCAAAAATTTGATGAAATATGTAATCTCAGTAAAGCTAACATGATAAGATTTCATAAGCAGATAAGTTTTTAAGAGAAAAGCTTAACTTTGAATAAATTTTTAGCATTCTAAACAAGCTCAGAATCAAGTTATTTACTTCCTTAGCTTTTTACATTAATGTTCAATTGAAATTCAGTGCTGCACAAACTTTATATTAAAAAACTCAGACATTCCTTCTCATCAATTTAATGTACACTGTAAAAGACCTATTTACTGTCTGTCATACAAGATCTGTTGTAACCCACTATCATCACTTCTCACAAACATCTATAAAATAATTATATATTTGCATTATTTTTTAGAGAGCACAAGTTCTGTTAATAAGAAGTCTTGCGGGTGATCCAAGGCAGATGATCCAGGTCAACATTACCACCACAGAGAATAACACCAATTTTCTGAGGTGCAGGCTTAAGCTCCTCCATTGATGTGAGTGCGACATACACAGCAGCACCAGAGGCAGCCTCCACAACTACCTGGTGAGCATATATTCAGTACTGTAACAATAAGCAGAGGATTACAACCTCAACAGACCAATCTGTTTTGGGGGTCAAGGGTTTCTGATTTACTAAAAATTTTAGCTTTTTCTAAAAGAAAATGGAGTTGTAGAAGGAGACAAATACATACATACATAATTGAAAAGCATATAGATGACTTTATTCGGAGGAGAAATTACATGAGCAACAGCATGATTTTTGGGAAAGGTCATGTGTAACAAAACTTCGATTTCTAGAAGTGTGTGAGCTCTTAAACCAAAGGGAAGGCTGGGTAGGATTTGTTTGAATCTAGACTTTCAAAAAGATTTGACACTGTTTTGCATGGAAGATGCTTAAAAGGCTAGATCACCACTTAGGAATAAGGGAAAAACTCCATAGTTTGACAGTCTAGCTAAGTGGCAAGGAACAAAGAACATATCAGAGGAGTCTTCTCAAAATGGGAGGTGACCAGCGGAGTGCCAATGGGATTTGTTCTGGGACAATTACTCTTCTTGGTTTATGAAAATGACCTGCCTGAAGATATGGACTTCTTTCTGGATATGTTTGCAGGTGATGCAAAGGTCATAAGGGAAGTGAAAATTGTAGAGGGTTGCAACACCCTAAAAACTCCTTACAAATTCTAAAGTTGGTCTACTACATGAGTGAAGTTCACCCTGAATAAATATAAAGTAATGAGGATGTGTTACAGTGAAATTTGGCTTTAACAATCGCTAACCAATTTATACCAGTGATATTTCAATCCATCCAATAGCCTTACCTTCATGCGTTCAAATGCAAGCTTCATTCCTTCAATCATTTGGTCATCTGTGACACTAAAAACTTTTGGCTCAGCATACTCGCACAAGATTGGAAATGTCAGGTCACCAACCTACCAAGAGAAAGATGAGAGGAAAAAAATCTTAGTGTAATCAATAACCACCTAAAACATCACTAAAACTTCAAATATATCCATACAAATATAACTGAAAGTCATGTTACCATACTTTCATATAGAAATTTTTTACAGAAGATAATAGACAGCAGAAGATATAATACATACCAGTTTAGTAATAAACAATTAAAAGAGAGATGACACTCAGTGGTTACCTGCAAGTGTTGGAACAAAGGCCTGGTAATGACAGATCTCATTATTCTTCAAACACGGATATAAACCTGATGATAATCACAGTCGGTTAGAGATTTGGTTTTCGAGAGAGAGAGAAAGGGTACAGAAGAGTGGGAAACACAACAAGGAAAATGCTTTTAGGACACTACCTCAGAAAGAGTCTCTCACCCCCCAAAACGTATATTTCCCCATTAGAGCATATCAACATGGAAGAGGAGGAATAGAGAAAAACTTCGTTGAGAGGCCATTCATAGCAAGAAAACTACCTTTTGAATCATCTTGCCACAGTAGGGTCCTTTATCCCTGATATGACAACCCTAAGGTCACATCATGTCAACACTTGACAACTAGAGAAGATATCTGATAGAAATGGTAAAGTAAGATTTACCTGTATATAAATAAAACAAATAAAAATATGGACTCGAGTTCACTGGTTATGGGAACTTTATTGCCGTAGACACCCCCTTTAAGGGAGTTCCAGTTAGGAACATACATCAGATGACAACAGATGTCTGATTACTTCTTAGTGATGGACAGTGCAAAAGTCTGCAGTGGTTTCAGGAAAAGAGGAAAAAACATCAATATGAAAGTGGAGAAAGTAAATGAGCTTCAAAAAGAGGCTTATATACAGAGATGAGACATAGCATGAAAATGCAGTACTGAGTGAAAGTTATTTAAGGAAGCAGTGCTTGCAGGTGAAGGATGCAGCATGCGGAAGTATGAGAAAGAGGAGTTAGTACCAGGATAATGAAGTCAAACTGCTAGTGAAAAAGAAAAGGGGTGCTAAGATGATACCTGCAGGGATGAAGAGTAACTAGGAGGTGTACAAGATGAAGTGGCAAGAGGTCAGGGAAGACCTTTTGAGTTAAAAGTGAGGGCAAATTAGAGATGAGAAAATTTCAGTGAGCTTCAAGGAGAGTAAGTAAATGCTTTGAGAGGAGGGAAATAGTGTACTTACCTAACTACAAGTACCTGTGAAAATATTTTGTCAACATGGCAGGGCTAGCATGTATAGGTACCACTGGACTTGTGTGATTTTGATTTACACCATTTTCAGAATAATGCGAAGGTCCATTTCCACATTTTTTTAGTTTAAGTGGTGAAAGTTTGTAACAATGTAATCATCATTGGGCTGGCAGCGTGGCATTGCCACTACCATGGGATAAGCGTGGGTATGCATGGTGTGGATACAATCTGTATTCATGGAGTGCTGCAGTATTTTGTGCTAAAGTATATTGTATGTTGCACGAGTTTTGCCTCTTGCATCATGCCACCGAAGCATTTTTTGAATTCTCCTGCTGTCAGTGGTGCCAAGAAGCATAAGGCCATCACCAGTGATGAATGTGCTCAAACATTAAGAGAGAGGCGAGTGAAAGGCTGACATTAAGCATGCCCTTAGACTACTACTTCATGGACTGTTCGTGATAGTGCAGAGAAGATTTACTCCAAAGACAGTCCCAAACCATTCTTCCCCACTAGCCCTTGAGCTTAGTCTCACTCATAGCCTATATGGATATATAGCGACAAAGTAAAATAAATAAATAAATAATAAGAATAATAATTATAATGTAAATGTCTCATGTAGGCAACTGAAGTGTACGTTATGTTCTCAATTTATGATAGGCATACCAAGTGTGCATATGTCTTCAGTAGTGTTTATGATGGGCATACCAAGTGTGCATATATCCTCAAAGGTGTTTATCATATGCACACCAAGTGTGCAAATTTCTTCAGTAGTGTTTATGATAAGCAAATCAAGTGTGCAAAAGTTCTCCATCATTTTTATAAGAATACTAATTGTGCATATGCTCTCAGTAGTGTTTAAAAACACTACTTAGTGTCTATTATTTACATAAAGGTCACTCATGAAATAATCATGATTCCAGGTCAATCAAACAAGGATACTTACCTGAGTTGGATGGAGGAAGCCAGCAAATTACTGCCAGCTCACATCACGGTCAAAAGAATATTATGATTTGTCTCTACTGATGACTTGTGGAACAATGACACCGTCTCTGAGTGGAGGATGTTGGTTGGTCAGACAGTGGACCTGGGATGTGCCATGCTGTTATCTCTCTATCAGGTGACTAATTAGTGGTTATAAGCATTTAACTCACCAGTAGGATATGGAGTTGAAGAGGTTCCAACCCTTGGAGGTCCAGGATGAACTGACTCAGAGAAAAATGTAATTTCTTTTTGACATAGTCCATGCAAAATTTTAGCAAAACAGGCAGTGATGCTGGTCTCTCACCTGTTGTGTACGTATAGCATCAGCAATGGTGTTAATAAACCTGGGAGGATTAGGCCACAACCGCTGCTTGCTTTCAAGACATTTTTGTAAGAGCTTTCCAACAGGCTCAACAGGATACACTTGTGAAACAAAGAAAAACACAGTTAATTAGATGAACACAAAATCAGTACACTACAAAAGGAAATGTATAACAAACTTATTTCTGTGCTTGAACATCTACGTGATTCATGACTGCTTATGGTGGGCAACAGTAACCTTCCTCTCCCTCCAGTACTGTAACATTCTGTTTTCCCATGTCAAGTGGTCTTCCTCTCAGATCAACTCCTAAAATTGTAGTATCAACCACTCTCCTTGTACACTCTCCATCTTGCATTCTTTCCACATACCCACATTGCTTTTTAAAGTAAGCATGTCGTGGTTGACTAAAGGTCTGTCTGGATCCCAAGGAAAGAATAGTCTCAAGGTTAATCAGGATGATTAACAAGCTTTGCTGGATAAAGCTGGTGCTTTATCCCAACCATAGATAGCATCTATGCCTATCAGACATAGGAAAGATGAAGGAGCAGACTATGTTGTCTAACCACCCCAGGGTCTAAAGCCTGGCCAATGGATCGGAAATCTGTAACATTATCGATGACATCAGTAAATCTACTGAATTGCAGAAATCAGCATTCCCTTTATAAAGTGTTTCTTGTCGGACTAAAAAAGGGGTCTGCTTTTTCCCTTTAAAAGGCAAAGACACACCCTAAGAGATGAAACATATACTGGGCAAGATCTGGCCTCTTCATCACTGTGTTACCTGAAACTGATGGTTCAGCTTAAGGTAAAGCATAGAAAAGCCTTGACACCACGTAAGTGTATTCCACAAGTGAAGATTTTGACCTCTTGAAACTATGGCCCCACTGAGAAAGAAGTTCTTAGATAGTCAGCAGGCTCTATCCATAAGTGAAAAACAGGAAAACAGGTGTTATGAAGAGTCAAGGACAACCAAGAAAAAATTAGTGAGAGAAATGGAAAAATGACAGTTTGAACCTGAGCATGGAGCTGAGAATCATGGAGATTATACTGCAACTGCATTTTGAAAATGATTGATAAAAGAATTATTAATGGTAGAAGCAAAGACCATTAACTTCTCTTTTAATAAAGTTTGTTTTTATCAGAGAAAAAATATTTTCGGCTTAATACACAATTGTATTAATTGTGGAACATTTATTTTTTGAAGTCAAATTTCTCCTCCATGCTGCTTTCTATAAAAGCAGGGAGCTAAAGGATTTGGTTTCCCTTCATTGTACACCTTGGTTGTTCTTTACTTCAGGGGGAACATGGCGTGAAACAAGAATATTAAGATGTAATGGTTCCATGGGCAAGGGGGATTATCTTTGTTTACCTGTTAAGTAAATGGTTTCTTGTGAATGACCATAAACTTCCGTGGCTTGGAGGAACATAATACTATAATTTGGGAAGCCAACCATGATCTTAATGGTATACAGCCATATCTAAGCCAGACATGAGAGCTTTATGACTCTCGATTCACAATCAAGTTTAGAAAATTGAAATAATTGTGCTTACCTCTACAGTTAGGTTGCATGCCTTTGGTGGCAACAGCAATCCCTGACGTCATACCTCCACCACTGATGGGTACTAGAATAACATCTAGATCTGGAACCTGGGGTGAATGATATTACTATTAAAGCTGAACCATGCAATGCTATGCTGATTGACAATTCATACTTCGCAAATTACCATGACTTATTTGGTACTGATTGACAAGACTTATTTGGTACTGATTGACAATTCTTACTTCGCAAATTACCATGAGTTATTTGGTACTGATTGACAATTCTTACTTCGCAAATTACCATGAGTTATTTGGTACTGATTGACAATTCTTACTTCGCAAATTACCTTGAGTTGTTTGGTAGATTTAATGAAAACAAAAGCTAATGCATACAGGACCTAAGAATTTAATGAGGTTATATGCTAAGAATATGATGAGGAAAATATACTGTGGTCAGTTTAAAAGCATAGCTTTTGAAGAGTGAAAAAAGACTTCTCTTCTGTATGCAGAATCCCATAAACATCTAAAGAAGCACTTGCTTGATGGGGAGTTCAAACACCATTTCTCCCCAAAATAAGGTTTATCCATTAGAATTCACGCTCTATGACTTCTCTAATACTCATGAAATAAGCATATGCCCAACCATAGGAACCAACGACTTAGGTCTATGTCATGGTGCAGAGGTGAGGAAGCACCAAGCGGTTGAGAGAGCAGAAGAGGGTGTGTTGAAATAGCTTGGACATTCAGAGAGCTTGAGTGAGGAAAGGATGATAAAGAGGATATTATGTGTTGAAATGTTTTGGACATATGGAGAGAATGAATGAGGTAAGGATGATAGAGAGGATATATGTGTCGCAGGTGAAGGGACCAAGGAGAAGTGAGAGACTAAGTTGGAGGTGGAAGGATGGAATGAAAAAGATATTGAGTGATTGAGGCCTGAACATGTAGGAGGGAGTCTTTCTTTGTCTGTTTCCTGGCACTATCTTGCTAAAGCAGGAAATGGTAATCAAGATAATAATAATATGATAAGTATAATGGTTTCAGTCCATTATACGTATCAGCTTGAGAGCAGATGTGAGCAAACTGTGCCATTCTTTCTCTGTTCCTGGCACTAACTTGCAGTCAGTGGCAAAAATCTATTTTTCTTTTTTCTTACAAAATGTGAAATAGACTGAATAAAATAGAGAGGTTTCAAGACTGAATCAAGAAGCTGCAAAATTGCTGAAAGAAGGAATATAATGTACCAGACAACTAGAATGATGTAACAATGGTAGTAATGTAAGTGAAAACAAAAAAAATCTTCAGACATACTGGAAATGATAAATGCATCAGCACTGCCCAGTGCAGATGAGGAATATGAAACATTCTGAAAATGGTTAATAACACCATATTAAATGTACACAGATTACAAATTCTGTTTTTCAACTATTTCACTCATATGTAGGAGTGAAAGAAAAGGTTGGGTAATAGGATGCAAACAGTAGAAAGATATCTTTAGGTTGTGATATAGTACTAGATGACTGGATAAACATAAAACAAAACAGTTTAAGGAAATTATGAGAGTAAGAGTAACAAGAAATAATGGACAGGAAGTGAGAACTAAGATGGTAAGATGACATAAGTAAAGTATTTGAGTGTGGGAAAACAAAGAAAAAGAGCATGTGTAATATAAGAAGCTGCACAGCCTCTGAGGTGCTTGAATGTTAACCTGTACAAGAAATTCTTCTGTATTGCAAGAAGTGGCAAATCAAATTCATTGCTAGTAAAAAAGGAAAATAAGCCACAAGAAAGAGGCACCAAAACTATGAAAATAAACTTGTTACAATACATTTCAAGATTACTTTCTTCGATGTTGGAGGCTCTAGGCACGGACAAAAGTCCACATCAGAGCCAGGCCTTAATTGAAAGGTTAATGAAAGGGAAAAAGAAGAGACACAGGAAAGAATTTACGAATTATGTCTTCTGTCTTCTTGTGCCAGGTCACAGCTATTAGGAAAGACATGAGAGGGTAGAGAGTTCCAAAGCTTCAAGGTGTATGGAAAGAAAGTTATCTATATGGCCAACCCTTGAGTTGCCATCAGCCTCACAGTAATCATATGATGCAACAGCTTGCCAAGCATTACATAGTCCATTTAGTGGTGGTGGCATACAAACAGCCAGCTCTTGGGAGCAAAATCCAAAATAATACCTAGAGAAGAGGAAAAATGAACCAACATTGTGGCATAGGGCAAGCTGGTCAAGTTTTGAAGCTGGTCTGGGAGAGTTTATAAGTCAGACTGCTTTCTGCTTTTTCCAGTCAGGATGCAGAAGTAGAACCACCTCAGATGCGAGAGCAGTATTCCATAAAAGGATGGATCAGTCCATCCTTTGCATAAACAGAGAGACTTTTCTGTAGAAAAGAAATTTTGACATCAAATCAGGACTCCCAGTTTCTTAGAGACATTCTTAGCTATTTCCATAATGTGGGGTTTCCAAGAAGATAGAGCAGATGTCACAGTAATACCGACTATGTTCATTTAGTCAATAAGTGGATTACAAGTGTCAAAGGAGAGAAGAAAGTTGTGAGAAATTTTCGAGAGATGGGCAGAAACTGGGTCTTTAAGGCATTAAACTTAACCAGATATTGTCTACCCAAATGAGATATCTTGTCCAAGTCTGAGTATATTGAGTAAGTTGTGTCGATATGTGGTGCAGATTGGATGAGAGGAGAAGAAGCAGATTTGAAGGATATAAGTGTATTTGATTATTCATGAAAGAAAGGAAATTGCTGATTAGATGGAAAAAAAATGTAGGGGACAGGACAGAACCTTTACGGAGATCACTTTTGACAGAGATAGTTGGAGAGGCTGATCCATCAAAAACCAAAGTGAGGGAGGGAAGCCAAAAGAGGAGTGCTTAGAGATGAGACCCTAATGCCACACCTGGCAAAATCTTTGGATATATGAAGGGCATCTGCTTAGGATTCCCGAAAATCTTTCATTGATGGTGACAACACATTAGTAAAATAAGGGAGAATATCTCCTGAGGATCTTACATTATGGAAGCCATACTGGTGATCAGATAGAAAACTGTGAGATTTAAGATGTCTGAGGATAAGGAAATTGAGGAAGAATTCAGAGCCATTGGAAATGACAGATGACAGCTGAAGGGGTTAGAAAAGTCATACTTCTTTGGGGTGGTATATACTGATGAACGCTTCCAAGAAGGAAAGGTTCTTGATTTTAAACAGAAATGGAATAGACGAGCAACCACAGTTGCAAGTTCAGAGGCATAGTCTTTCAGTACACATGGATTGATGATATTAGGATCAAAAGCCTTGCCTGTGTCATGAGAGAGAAATGCTTTTCAGACAGTTCGAAATGAGATTATGGGAAGGGGCATAGGATTAGTAAGAGGAGCATGATGGTCATCCTAGGTATAGTTAGAGGAGAAAGTGAAACCAAGAGAGTTACTCTGTCTATGGGAGAGACAATTATAATACCATCAGAATGGAAAAGTGAAGGAAAGGTAGAGTGAGAGAAAATGTTAGTAATGCCCTTAGCAAAACACCAGAAAGACCTGTCGGTGAATGAAAAGGTGAATAAAAGAATGCTTTTTCTCGTGGATAACATATTTGCAGAAATTACAGACAGTGATAAATGCTGAATGGGAGCTGGAGGAAGGCGAGTTTTTCCAAGCCTGATGTGCCTGACCCCTTACCTGAATGGCATCATAACAGGAACGGTTGAATCATGGATTGGAAGAAGAGTTTGTCTTGGGGGAAGAGGGAGTAAATGCTTCCATTCCCACAATGTCTTGGGGGAAGATGGGGTAAATGCTTCCATTCCCTCAACAACCTCAGCTGTGCATTTGTTGGAAACAAAAGCATCACCACATGAGAGAAGGTAATTTACTCAAGGAAAGTTAATTCCAGTCAGCTTTGTTGAGGTGCTAATACTTATGTTTAGAAGGGACTGCTGGATGGGGAGATGCCTTTCAAAATAGATACATTTATGAGTGGTCAGATGAACCAATTAGGGATGAAAATGTGTATTTACAGTTTGAAGGATTGGAGGTGAAAAACTGATCCAGGATAGTAGAAATAAAGTCACAGCAGTCATGAATATAGGTGGGGGTGGAACATAATTTGCTCTAGATCAGAAAATGCAGAATGTGTGGGCTTCAATCCCCCACCATCCATATGGGTAGAATTCAACCATTCCCAAAGGTGAATGTCGAAATCCCCTAAGTAGAGGGTCCCAGTTTGCAGGTTAGAAGATACCACAGTCTCACAGCAGTTTTGATAGTTGAAGAAAGTTGTAAAATTAGTAGGATTAGGAGAATAGTGGTTGAAACAAAGGAAAAGCGTAGTACTTGGGAGACAGACCTTGAGCCACAAAACAAAGTTTGGGGACTAAAGGTCCTCAAGGCATACAACAGGTGCGTTGATGTAGAATAAGCAAAGACACCACCTTTGAACCAGAATCATGAATGGAGATTACTATTGGATATGAAAAAGGGGCTAGTGAGAACTTCATTAGACAATTGGGCCTCAGTGAGAAGTAAGATATTAGGAGAGCGATGAGACAGATGGTGTTCAACAGAAGAGAGGTTACTAGAGAGACCATGAATGTTGGTACATCGAATAGGTAGGTCTATCAGAAAGTGAAAGGTCTTGGGAGGGCCTGGTACGACTACTATATGTGCCCACCGTTCTTATTGGCACTAGTTGGCACCTTGAAATTCTTAGCACCCCATGATGCTGGGGACCAGGGGCTACAAACAGAACAGGGGATGGCATGAGAACTTACGTGAAGAGAATAAGAGAGGTTTGAGTGGGTGTTTGATACTTTTACGGAGGAGATGTCAGTACGTTCTGATGAGACAGTAAAATCAGCAATCCTAACATGGAGGGTGTACAATGATTGGTTGAATTTATATACTAGTGTTGCCTCAAACCTATTACATGAAAATTTACTTATAATAAAACATATTCTACCTTCTTCCTATTCAACATATAACAGTACTATACTCTGACCTCTTCAAGAAGTTCTAATGCAATGGTTCCTTGACCAGCCATTACATCATAATTATCAAAGGGATGGATGACTGCTTTGCCTGTCTTTGTTGCAATCTCTGCACATGTCGTTTTCCTGTCCAAAGAATATTTATGAATACATAAATTTCATATAAAAAAATACAGGTATTATCAAGTTTGCAGATAAATGCAAAGGACAGTAGCCTAGTGGTTTGAAATCAGCTTGGGTGTGTGATGTCACCATATGTGTTTATGGACGGGGTGGTAAGGGAGGTGAATGCAAGGGTCTTAGAGCAGATATTGCAATCTGTAGGGGTTGAGGGGGCCTGAGGAGGGAGTCATTTGTTGTGTGCTGGTGACAGTGCTCCATTAACAGATTCAAATGGGAAACTGCAGAAGTTGGAGTGTGAGTTTGGAAGTGTGCGTGTGTGAGGAGCAAGTTGAGAGTAAATGTAGTAAAAAGTATTAAAAGTATTGGAGGAAAAAATGTGTTTTAGATACCTAGGAACAAACACCGTGGATAAAAACCACTTGTCCTTATTATATTCCTGAGTTTGTTAGCATAAAAAAAATTGATTACAGTGAAAGAATTCTGTAGAATCAGAAGGCAGAAATAATTGTAACTGTCTGACCTTGCTTCCGGTGTAGCTTCGCAGAAAACAAGGTTAGCACCATAATCTTTGATGGCATCACACTTGACCTTTGGAGTTCCCTTGGGCACTACTACACTACAAGGTAAGCCAGCACATTCTGTAAAAAAAAAAATGTGTGCTGTGATGTAGGAGGAACCATTTCTCTTGGAGAGGCAGTGCCTAAGGGGGTCAGACAAAACACTTGCTCACAGTAGGTCAAAACACCCTTCTACTGATTGTAGCCACCAGCCTTTCACCCTCTTCAACGACCATTATATACATGAAGCCAACAACTACTCATCCAAACTGGTGCAGCAATGCATATGAAGTTTTCTGGCCAGCAATCCATCTCATTCTCAACACAAGCAACTGAATGCCCTAATCAAGGCCATCTCATTAACTCTATCTTCAAGGTACAGCAGTCCCAATAATTTATGGATGTGAAGCATATATTATATAGGAGGATATGCAGAGGACGGTGAAAGTGAAGTCTTTGAGGACAATATGTGGAGTGAGGTGGTTTGATCAAGTTAGTAAGTAGGCAACTAAAGGGGGTAGGAGCAGTAGGCTGTCCCCCCCCCCCCCCCAATTTTCAATTTTTAAAAGGGGAAACAAGAAGGAGCCAAGCAAGGAGTGCTCATCCTCCTCAAAGACTCAGCCTGGGATGTCTAAATGTGTGTGGATGTAACCACGATGAGAAGAGATCAGAGATAGGTGGTATGTTTGCAGAAAGAAACCTGGATGACCTGGCTCTAAATGAAGCAAAGCTCAAGGGTAAAGGACAAGAATGGTTTGGAAATGTCTTTGGAGTAAAGTCAGGGGTTGGTGTGAAGGGAGAAATTTGAGAATAAATGAATAAAAGCAAGGTTATTAGCTTTAGCAGGGTTGAGGGACTGGTTAGTTGGAGTATAAGTTTTGAATGGAGAAAAATTGGAGGAAGTGAAGTGTTTTAGATACCTGGGAGTGGACATGGCAGCAAATGGAACCAAGGAAGCAGAAGTGAGTCAGGTGGTGGGTGAGGGGAGGAAGGTTCTGGGAGTGCTGAAGAATGTGTGGAAGGAGAGAATATTATCTAGGAGGACAGAAATGTGTTTGTTTGAAGCAATAGTAGTTCCAACAATATTGATTGAATGTGAAGCGTGGGCGATAGATAAGGCTGCACGGAGGAGGGTGGATGAGTTGGAAATGAAATGTATGAGGACAATATGTGGCATGAGGTGGTTTGATTAAGTAATGAAACGGTAAGAGAGATGAGTGGTAATAAAAAGAGTGTGGTTGAGAGAACTGAAGAGGATGTGAGGAAAGGTTGTCAGGAATGGAGGAAATAAAAAGAACAGGGAGACCAAATTGGAGATGGAAGGATGGAGATTTTTTTCAGTGATCAGGGCCCAAACATGCAGGAGGGTGAAAGGTGTGCATGGGATAGAGTGCATTGGATTAATGGGGTATACCAGGTTCGATGCATTGTCAGTGGACTGAGTGATGGCATGTGAAAGGTCCAGGGTAAACCATGGAAAGGCGTGTTGGACCTGGTTGTAAATAGGGAGCTGTGATTTCATTGCATTACACAAGACAGCTAGAGAATGGATGCGAGTGGATGCAGCCTTCCTTTGTCTGTTCCTGATGCTACCTCACTAACATCTTTCACAAGTCCTCGCTTTCAACCATACCATATGCTCTCTGGCATTGCCATATCACCAACAGAGAATTAAAGCTTATGCTACAATAAAAGACGGGTTGAACCCTCATGTAGAACCAGACGAACTCATCTGACCTCATTCTGTAAGTAATGAAGTTTCATATTTCAGTTTTTATAAGGTGGTCTCTGTTAGGCAAGAAAATCTTTATAATGTACCGCATGTTATGAGTGTTTGCCTTTCATATTCTTTGTTTTCTAGGGTGATCGTTGTGGGGAAGAAAGTTTTTGTAACACATATCAGACCCATACTATAGCATGGGCAGCAAAAGCTTATTCACAATTTGTATTTGCAAGGGAGTGTAATAATCTGTTTGCTGTGAAACGTTTGCAGTATCATACTGTTATCCTGTCACTTACTGGCAGCATATGCTACAGCCTGGCCGTGATTTCCACTGCTGTGTGTTACTACTCCAGGACTGTTGGGTCTTTTCTCCTTCTCAAGCATCACCTGTTAACAATCATGTGATCAGACACATCCTCTACATGGAATTAGTTATATGTAGAAACACATGTCAAAAATATCTGCAACACCTTCACTGATCAAAAAAATCTTGGTTTTGATGAATGAAAAAACATTAATGGAGACAGAGCCCGAAGTGCATCAGACAGAGCATTTGCTCATGGAAGGTGAAAACACCGTTTTGATCCCCAGTGAAGCACATATCTACCAGGATATCTTGCTCGACAAGAAACATAGCACCATGGTCCTCCTAAGTCTATGATGTCATAGCACAGCAGTGAGGTGGCATCTCCTGCTTTAACCCTCACTACTTACCACCTACTAGAGTCTGCCTTTGACCTCTTACTGTCAGGAATCGAGAAATAGCTCTACTAAAAGGAAAGAAGAGAATGACAGTGAGGTAAAAAAAACATGCCCATAGGGTTTAGCCTCAGGCGAAGAAATGGAATGTCACACTTGAAAACTAACATCTTTTCATGTGGACAAAGCCCTTGCCTAACAAACCACATGAAGACAGATTGGGAGAAGTAAACTTGTTCTTTCAATGCAAGAGATGTCTCTGAAGCAAACTAGTAGAATGTTTTAAAATACTCAAATCATTCAATAATGTCAGTGTTGAACATTTCTTTACAATAGTGCCAGCACTTCCAAGAGAAAATGGACTAAAACTTTGAGGTTATTAAGTAAATCTGGACTGTATGAAAGATTTCTTTTTCTAAACATTTATTAAGTCAGCTGATGTTGCCTTAAATAATCATACCAGCTTCCTCACCAGGCATTCATATATTTTCATCTGATATCTTTTTTGTGTGACTCTGTATCTTCCACACTGGTTAAGAACTCTTTGGTCCATTTTCCTATGTTTTCTTTACTACTAGCTTGCCACTTTCTTTAGTAATGCTCTCCGTTTTACTGTGTCAAATGCTTTTGCAAAGTCTGAAAAAAAAAGTGTGCATTCTCTTCCCTTTCATTAAGATTTCATATGTCACTTACAATAAACAAATGGTTGTGTGCGCATACCTTTACTTGATACAGTTCCATGTTAGCCTACATTGATGAGTTCATAGATAGTAAGATGCTCCACTATGCTTCACTCCCTTCAATATCATTACCCCATGTGATATCAGGCAGACTAAGCCATATTGTTTAAGCAGGAATTTGAATGCCCCTTTGTGTGCTGATGTTATTCCTGCCATTAAACACCACCCGTACCAGACATATACTCGTTTGAAACCACAACCCTTAGATGAACACAAGTCACACTTTCCTGTCCATTCTCTGGACATCAACCGGATATCCCCACCTTACTTGAAACTTTGATTTACCACTACATCCCAGGATCCTTTGTTCCCACAATGCAACTACCACAATAAAGACACTGAACACGTACTGCTTAACTGCCCCAGCCTCTCCCCACAAAGACACACTGACAACATCACCATCACCTGTGATCCCACCAAGTGAACGTGGTTGGCTTCACGAGTGCAGCAGGGGTTTCATAAAGATGGAAGGGACTCCTGGTGCAGGAGGTAAGTGGTAGTATATGGAAGATGGAACGATGGCGTGAAGGAAGGTTCAGAATGTCAGAGTTTGATCATTCAGGAGAGAGAAGCTTGCATTGGAGAGAATGAATTGTATCAGCTTGGTATATGGGAGATGACTTTCTGTCAGAGATCTGTACCCAGGCAGATGAACCTACTAAGATAAAGCATGGCTGTGGATGGTGGGCTCAAGCTTTGGTACAGTAAACGAGACAGCTAGAAATTGGGTGCATGTAAGTGAAGCCATTATTTGTGTGTTTCTCATGTATCTCACAAAAGCAGAATAGGCAATGACTTATTGAAAATAAATCTCTGTTTCCAAAATATGTCATATGTCCATCTAGGATACCATATAACAGCAGAGTATAAATCTTATTTACCATTAGGCTGATTCTCAGATTATGTGAATTAAATGTTTTAGCCCTCTTGAAATAGTGTTGTATAAGATTCAAATCTTCAACATTTTTCTCCTGATCTGAAATTTATCATTAATAATCATCTACTAATTACTATCACTTTTCTCACAATTTACAGGATCACAGGAGTCTGAATTCATCACTAACCGCATTGCAGGCGCCTCTGACTTTAAAGGATCCAGTCTTTTGAAGATTTTCAGCTTTGAAGTAAAGCTGCCTATTTGCAAGAGCATTGAGGTTCTGAGAGGTGAGGACAGGAGTTCTATGTACCCATCCACGGATTCTTGAAAGTGCCTCATGAACTTCTTTAAGGCCAAAAGGTGCCGGCATCTTCACTGATGTCAGATGGAGTTCTTGAAATTTCCAAAGCAGTGCTCTCACAGTACTGTGAAAAAATATTGTGACTCAACTTATCATTGTAGCATTACTGTAGCCTTCACACATTAACCTGTTATGTCTGGTTATGAGGAGAATTTACACATACATCGTACATTATTACTAAACTTATTTATTCATTATACTTTATCGCCGTCTCCCTTGTCAGTGAGGTAGCGCAAGGAAACAGACAAAAGAAGCCCAACCCACCCACATACACATGTATATACGTAAACGCCCACACATGCATATATACATACCTATACATTTCAACGTATACATACATATACATACACAGACATATACATTTTCTTCTTTCTTTCAAACTATTCGCCATTTCCCGCATTAGCGAGGTAGCGTTAAGAACAGAGGACTGGGCCTTTGAGGGAATACCCTCACCTGGCCCAATTCTCTGTTCCTTCTTTTGGAAAAAAAAAAACGAGAGGGGAGGATTTCCAGCCCCCCGCTCCCTCCCCTTTTAGTCGCCTTCTACGACATGCAGGGAATACGTGGGAAGTATTCTTAATCCCCTATCCCCAGGGATAATATATATATATATATATATATATATCTTTTCTTTTCTTTCAAGCTATTCGCCATTTCCCGCATTAGCGAGGTAGCGTTAAGAACAGAGGACTGGGCCTTTGAGGGAATACCCTCACCTGGCCCAATTTTCTGTTCCTTCTTTTGGAAAATTAAAAAAAAACGAGAGGGGAGGATTTCCAGCCCCCCGCTCCCTCCCCTTTTAGTCGCCTTCTACGACACGCAGGGAATACGTGGGAAGTATTCTTTCTCCCCTATCCCCAGGGATAATAAATATATATATATATATATATATATATATATATATATATATATATATATATATATATATATATATATATATATATATATATATATATACTTACCACATATTCCCTGCGTGTCATAAACACCCATATATGCACATATACATACAAATACACATCAACATATACTACACACACACACACAGACATATGCACGTATACACATGTACATATTCATACTTGCTTCCTTTCATCCATTCCTGTTGCTCCCCCACCCCACAGGAAGCAGCATCACTACCCACAGCTTCAGCGAGGTAGTGCCAGGAAAACAGACAAAGAAGGCCACATTCATTCACACTCAGTCTCTAGCCGTCATGTGTAATGCGCCGAAACCATAGCTCCCTAATCCATATCCCGGCCCAACAGACCTTTCCATGGTTTACCCCAGACGCCTCATGCGCCCTGGTTCAGTCCACTGACTGCACATCGACCCCAATGTACCACATCGCTCCAATTCACTCCATTCCCTGCATGCCTCTCACCCTCCTGTACGTTCAGGCCCCGATCACTCAAATTCCCCTTCACTCCACTCTTCCACCCCCAATCCGGTCTCCCACCTCTCCCCGTTCCCTCCACCTCCGACACACATATGCTCCCTGTCAATCTTTCCTCACTCATTCTCCCCATATATGACCAAACCACTTCAACACACCCTCTTCTGTTCAAGCAGATTTGTCATATGAGTGATTTCATCAAAAACCACGCTGAGCATTGTTTATTAAGTGGTGGTGCTCTAAATGATTTACATTTCCACCTCAAATGATGGTTTGCATAAATTTAACAACAACAGAGGATTTGCTGATTATACAGGAATATCCAGGCAGTGCCATATTACCTTTTTTTGAAACAAGTGTTACATTGGCAAACTTTCTTTCACCTGGAACTTTCCCTGTAGCAAGTGACTTACTGAAAAGATCAATGAAGGGCTTAACTAGTTATAATTTTTGCCAGTTTCATTGTACTCATACAAAACTCATCAGGACCTGCCATGTTATTTATTCTAATTCTGTTTATTACTGAGAGTATCCAACTTTTAAAACACTTTGTTGCAAAATATTCTCCTCTCTTATCAATGAAACTGGCTGGATTCAGGACATGAGTTGTGTATTCATTTGTAAATACAGATGCAAAAATGTCATTAAAATTTTTGCCATGGCTTCACTGTCTTGAAGCAAGTCACTGTTTTCAGTAATTAATGGAACCATTTGACTAGGTAATAACTCTTGCTTCTCACATAACAATGAAACTTTAGGGTTTCTTTTGCTATTTTCACTTTATATGGGTAATACTGACATTCTACGTTGTCATATATATCTTAGTTTCTCCACATATATTTACATAACACATATACATACATACACATATACATATTCATACTTGCTGCCTTCATCCATTCCTGTCGCCACCCCGCCACACATGAAATAGCACACACACACACACACATACACACACCACAAGGTAGCACTAGGAAAAGACAAAAAAGGCTACATTTGTTCACACTCACTCTCTAGCTGTCATGTGTAATGCACCGAAACCACAGCTCCCTTTCCACATCCAGGCCCCACAAAACTTTCTATGGTTTACCCCATACGCTTCACATGCCCTGGTTCAATCCATTGACAGCACGTCGACCCCAGTATACCACATCGTTCCAATTCACTCTATTCCTTGCACGCCTTTCACCCTCCTGTATGTTCAGGCGTCGATCGCTAAGAATCTTTTTCACTCCATCCTTCCACCTCCAATTTGGTCTTCCGCTTCTCTTCGTTCCCTCAACCTCTCACACATATATCCTCTTTGTCAATCTTTCCTCACTCATTCTCTCCATGTGACCAAACCATTTCAGTACACCCTCTTCTGCTCTCTCAACCACACTCTTTTTATTACCACACATCTCTCTTACCCTTTCATTACTTACTAGATGAAACCACCTCACACTACATATTGTCTTCAAACATTTCACTTCCAACACATCCACCCTCCTCCACACAAAAACCCTATCTATAGCCCATGCCTCACAACCATATAACATTTTTGGAACCACTGTTTCTTCAAACATACCCATTTTTGCTCTGAGATAATGTTCTCGCCTTCCACTCATTTTTCAACTATTAACTATCATTTGATTTATTAAGTGGCTTTATATGAAAGGCCGAGAAAGGCTGTACTGGATGCCAGAGTTGTCAGAAGATCGTTTTTTGAGATTCTGACCATTTTTTTGCAGTTCTTGTAAAGGTGAGGATCACGTAGAAGTGGAGGTATAGCAAAAGGAAGAATGGAGAGGTAAAAGCGTTGGCAAGCAAAATGATGAATCAGAAAGAATGCAAGGAGTATGAAAGAAGGGTGATAAAGTTTTGATGAAAGTGCGCCAAATACAGGGATGCAGTCATGTGTGAATAAGGTGTTTAAAATGTCTAGACAAACTGTTAAAGTTGTTGGATACAGTAATTGTGAGATATAAGAATGAAAGTGGAAATGTATGGTAGACAGATGAGATTAGATTAGAAATGCTGTGGAAGAGAAAAAAAAGAAGGCATATGGTACATTGCTCGAAAGGAATGTACCAGTGGAAGTTGAGCAAAGGAGGAGGGAAGAGTATAAGATGTGTAAACAGAATGTTAAGAAGCTGATATTAGAAAGCAAAGAAAGAGAAGATGAAGATTTTGGAAGAAAGCCAAGTGAAAAATTTAAGGAAAATAAGCTACTATACTGGAAGGAAGTGAAAAAGGAAAGAGGTGTATGCATGAGTGGAAATGTAAATTTGACACTATAAGGTAGATGAGTTGCTGAATCGAAAGAGGAAGTGAAGACATTTTTTGAAGATGATGAATGTGGGAGAAGTTGAGTCAGTATAGTTGTTTACATGCATGGGTTTCGAGGATGGAAGGAAAAGGATATAAGTGCAGGGGCCTGTAACAGTATGAGGGTAAAAAGGGTGGTAATGGGATTGAAAGGTAGGAAAGACACCTGGAGTGGAGGGGATTAGAGCTAAATGATGAAGTATGTAGGAGAAAGTGTGATAAGAGTGGATGCACCTTGTATGTAATTTAGCATGAATGCAGAAGGTTGTGCATGAGTATTAAGTGAAAGCTGTTATTGTTCTTTAATTTAAGGGAAAAGATGCAAAGGATGTATGAAGCAGCTATGGGGGAAGGAGTCTGTTAAGTATTCCAGGAAAAAATATATGCAAGAGCGTGATAGAGTAATGGAAGTGACTGAATGCAGACTGAATGAGGAGCAAGGGGATTTTAGGAGAGGTAGAGGATGTATGGATCAAATTTTTATGTGAATGACTGTAGAAAATTAGCTAGGAAAGGTAAAAAGCAGTTTGCAGCTTTTATTGATCTGGAGAAAGCATATACCAGAGTTAATTGAAACGGCTTATGGGATGTGTTAAGGATATATGGGGTAGGGGTACAAATGTTCAGTGCTGTCAGAGCTTTCTATAGAGGGGCAAATGCATGTGTAAGAGTGGATGGAGAATGAGAAGCAAAGGTTTCAGTATATATGTGGGTGTGAGGCATGGCTGTGTAATGTCACTGGCTTTTTCATATATATATATATGGATGGAGTGATGAGACATGAAAGCAAAACTAGAGGGAAAATATGCACTTTAGACTCGTCAACAGCACTTCCTCGAAAGGTTTTAAATTTATTTTCTTAACATATGACCATTAAGTTTGTAAATCTATCAAAATGAAAAAAAATTTATTTTCACTCAGATTTTATTTTTTTCTGAAAACTTGACTTTCTTCAGTGTTTTTCTTTTTAAATTGTGAAGGTTAAATTGAGGAAAAATTATGAGAGATGTATCCCAAGTGTATAAAATTCTGTTATATAGATGAAAGTGACATGAAGTATTAAAAGGATAGGAGAGATGTGTAAAAGTAAAAAGAGTGTGGTTGAGAGAACAGAAGAGGATGTGTTGAAATGGTTTGGACATATGGAGAGAATGAGGGAGGAAAGTTTGACAAAAGAGGATGTATTTGTCAGAGGTGGAGGGAACAAGGAGAAGCAGGAGACCAAATTGAAGGTGGAAGGATGAAGTGAAAAACGTTTGAATGATTGGGGCCTGAACATACAGGAGGGTGAGAGGCGTGCAAGGAATAGAGTGAATTGGAACAATGTAGTGGGTTGATGTGCTGTCAGTGGGCTAAGGCATGTGAAACATCTGGGGTAAACCATGAAAAGTTCTGTGGGGCCATGGGAAAGGGAGCCATGGTTTTGGTGCATAACACATGACAGCTAGAGACTGCGAACGAATGTGGCCTTTTTGTCTGTTTTCCTGGCACTACCTCTCTGAAGCGGGGGTAGCGATGCTGTTTCTTGTGGGGTGGGTTAGTGATAAGAATGGAATAAGGCAAGCAAGTATGAATAGGTATATGTGAATGTATGTATATGTCTGTGTATGTATATGTATATGTTGATATGTATATGTATGTATATGGGCATTTCTGTATATATATATGTGTATATGAGAGGATGGGCCGTTCTTCATGTTTCCTGGCACTACCTAACTAACATGGAAAATAGCAATTAAGTATAATATAGAATAATGAAAATATATTTATGTATTAGATTTATTTATTATATTTGATTGCCATTTCCCACATCACTGATGTAGTGCCAGGAAACAGATGAAGAATGGCCCATCCACTTGTACACAATTAAATACATAAACACCCACACATGCATATATACATGCATGTACATATCAACATATACATATGTATATATACACACACACAGACATATACATATATACACATGTACATATTCATACTTGCTTGCCTTCATCCATTCTTGGCGCCACCCTGCCCCACAGAAAACAGCATTGCTACCCCCTGCTTCAGCGAGGTAATGCCATGAAAACAGACAAAAAAGGCCACATTCGTTCACACTCAGTCTCTAGCTGTCATGTGTAATGCACCAAAACCACAGATTCCTATCCACATCCAGGCCCCACAGACCTGTTTTTTTTTTTTTTTCCTATACTTGTTTACTGTTACTCATGTTAGCAAGGAAGCACTAAGAACAACCTCGCAAGGAATACACGATAAAAGGCCACATCCTCTCACATCTATTCTCTAGCTATCATGTGTAATGCACTGAAACCATAGGTCCCTATCCCCAACCAGGCCCCACAGAAATTTCCCTGGTATACCTGGGATGCTTCACATGACTTAATTCAGTCCAGTGACAGCACGTCAACCCCACCTCATTCTATCATGTTCACACCTTCCACCCTTCAGCATGTTCTTTTCCCAATCGCTGACAACCTTTTTCACTCCATATTTCCATCTCCAATTTGGTCTCCCTGTTATCCTTGTTCCCTCTACTTCTGACACATATCCTCTTCCAACCTTTCCTAACATTCTCCCCATATGTCCAAACCATTTCAGCACAGCCTCTTCTGCTCTCTCAACCACACTTTTTATTAACACACATCTCTCTTACCCTTTCATTACTTAGTCATACCACCATACCACATTGTCCTCAAGCAGTTCATTCCCAACTCATCCACCTTCCTCTGCACAATCTTATCATTAGCCCATGCTTCGCAAACATATACTATTGTTGGGATTACTGTGCTTTCAAACATGTTGATTTTTGCACCTCCAGATATCGTTCTATCTTTCCACACTTTCTTCAGCACTACTAGAAGCTTTACCCTCTCCTCACCCTATGACTCACTCTACCTCCATTTGCTGCTATGACCACTCTCAGGTATTTAAAACACTTCATTTCCTCCAATTTTTCTCCATTCAACCCCATCAACTAACCTGTCTCTCAACCCTACTAAACCTAGTAACCTTGTTTTTATTCACATTTACTCTTAACTTTCTCCTTTCACACTTTCACACACACTTCCAAACTCAATCACCAACTTTTGCAGTTTCTCACTAGAATCTGCCACCAGTGCTGTATCATTAGCAAACAACAACTGACCCACTTCCCATGCCCTCTCATCCCCACAGACTGCATAATCGCCCTCTCCAAGACTCAAATTTACCGCCCTCACCACACCATTTGTACATAAATTGAACATCCATGATGACATCACACAACTCTGTCACTCTCCTCTCTTCCTACTTCTAGCAGCTTTCCTCCCATACAGTATATTCTTAAGACCTTCCACAAAGTATCTCTGTCAACCCTATCATATGCCTTCTCTAGATCCATGAATGTCATATAAGAATCCATCTGTTTTTCTAAGTATTTCTCACATACATTCTTCAAAGCAAACACCTGATCCACACTACTTCTACCACTTCTGAAACCACACTGCTCTTCCCCCCAATCTGATGCTCTGTACATGGCATCACCCTCTCAATGAATTTCCTCCCATACATCCTCATCCTACAAGGTATACTCAACAAACTTATGACTCTGTTGTTTAAATACACAGTTTGTCATCCCCCTTGCCTTTATACAGTGGCATTATACATGCATTTTTCCAATCTTCAGGCACCTCACCATGATCCATACATCGAAAATCCTTAGCAGCTAAACAACAACACAGTCACCCCCTTTCTTAATAAATTCTACTGCAGTACCATCCATTGCAGCTGCCTTGCCAAATTTCATCTTAAGCAAGGCTTTCCCCACCTCTTCTCCCTTCACCAAACCACTCTCCTTGACTCTCTCACTTTGCATACCATCCTGACCAAGACACTGTACATCTGCCACTCCATCTCCTCACACCATCACTACCTGTTATCACTTCCCCTTTTGCCCCCTTCATCGATGTTCCCATTTGTTCCCGTTTTTCTCATATTATTTACCTCCTTGCAAAACATCTTATTCTCTCCAAAATTTAATGACTCCCTCAGCCTAACTCTCATTTGGCCTCTTTTTTAACCCCTGTATCTTCCTCTTCCCTTCCTGTTGCTTTCTCCTACATATCTCCCAATTATTTGCACTCCTTCCCTATACACCTCTCTTTTCCCTCTCACTAGTAACTTTGTGCCTTCATTCCACCACTCACTAGCATTTCTTATTTGCCACCTCCCATGTTTTGCATACCACAAGCATCTCTTGCACATGCCATCACTGCTTCCCAAAATACCTCCCATTCCTCACCTACACCCCTTGCTTCATTTACTTTCACCTTTTGTGATTCTACTCTTAATCTCTCCTGGTATTTCTTCACACAAGGCTCTCTTCCAAGCTCACTTACTCTTGCCACTTTCTTCTCCCCAACATTGTTTCCTCTTTCGAAAACCTGTACAAGTCTTCATCCTCACCTTGACAAGATAGTAATCATACATCCCACCAGCTGCCCCTATCAACACATGTACATCTAAAAGTCTGTCTTTTACATACTTATCATTTAATATGTAATCTAAAAATGCCTGCTTACAATCTCTCCTACTCACATACATATACTCGTGTCTATCCTTCTATTTAAACCAAGTATTCCCAATCACCAGTCCTTTCTCCGCTCACAAATCCAAAAGCTATTCACCATTTTCATTTATAACAATGAATACCCCATGCATCCCAGTTATACCCTCAACCACCACATAATTTACCTTTGCATTTAAATCGTCCATCAGTAATATCCAGTCTCTTACATCAAAACTGCTGACTCTCACTCAGCTGCTTCCAAGGTATTTGCCTCTCATGATCTTTTTTCTTATGGCCTAGTGTATAAGTGCTAATATTAAATCATCCGTCTCTCTCCATCCACTTTCAACATAGTCCACATCAATCTAAAATTTACTTAGACTCTATCACACACTTGCAAAACCCCAAGCTCTTGTCCTCTCACCAATCCCTGACTTTACTCCTCAGATATTCCCAATACACTCTTCCCCTTTACCCTTGAGCTTCGTTTCACTCAGAGCCAAAACATCCAGGTTCCTTTCCTCAAACCTATCTCTCCTTTTACATGCATTTAGACATCCAAGCTTGAGCCTTCAAGGAGGACGAGTACTCCTCGCTTGGCTCCTTTTGGAAAGTTTTGTAGGGCCTGGATGTGGAAAGGGAGCTTTTTTCAGTGCATTACACATGACAGCTAGAGACTGAGTGTGAACAAATGTGGCCTTTATTGTCTTTTCCTAGCGCTACCTTGCACGCACGCGGGGGGAGGGGGGTGTCATTTCATGTGTGGTGGGGTTGCAGCGGGAATGGATAAAAGCAGCATGTATGAATATGTACATGTGTATATATGTATATGTCTGTATGTGTATATGTATGTACACATTGAAATGTAAAGGTATGTATATGTGCATGTATGGGCATTTCTGTATATGCAGTGTATGCAGGTGGGTTGGGCCATTCTTTCGTCTGTTTTCTTGCGCTACCACGCTAACACGGGAGACAGCATCAAAGTATAATTAAGAGTATATATATATATATATATATATATAGGGTGTCTCAAAAAAATGCATACACACATTGAAATTTTATTAATGCAATGTCAGTTAAGGGTGAGGCACTAAAGGCTAAGAAGTGGCACTGGAGTTCACAAGTTACAGGGACCCTGTTGCTGTGGCCATCCCCTTGAGGGAGTTCTGGTTGGAGGAAGGCATTGGAGATGTGGATGGATAGATAGTTAGATTCATATAAGAATAACCAAAATGTATATCCAATGAAATCATAAGATATATCCGATGAAATCATGGTAACTGAGAAATCTTTATTTAATAAACTCTTTTGTACTCTTTTGTATTTTCAGGCATTCTCTCAAACTTGGACCAAGTCAGTGGTATTAGATTTTCTGTGATGACAACCGCATGACCCAAGATGGTTCTCAGCCACGCATCTCCTGTTTATTTCGACATCAAGCTGGTGGCATGTGGTTTACGGTGACTGCTATGTTCGGCAGTTATAAATGTCAGTAGTCATCACTTCTCAACACTAGAGAACCCTATCCCATGGAAAGGGAAGAATGTAATATGTTCTACACAAAAAATGAGAAAATTAAATTCACTGAAATACTGGGCAGTGGAACTTTGGGCCAAGCTGTGGAAGACTGACTGCCTTGAACTGTTTTCTGTAAAATTGAAAACTGAATTTTACAGTGCAGTGTTTAACAGCAAACAGCAAGAATAAGCTCTACTGCATTATACAGTAATTCATGACACAAAAATAATTTTTGTGAAAGCCAGGACAATTGTTTACTTATTTAGTAATCAATATCCTCTACTCATGAGACAGCATCAGAGTGCAAATGAAAATTTGAGGGGAGAATAGTTTGGATTTTTCTCTCTTTTCTTTCATACATGTTTGATGTTGCCTACATGAGCAAGGAAGCTCCTGGAACAGATGAGAGAGATTTTTATTAATACTTATTTTGTCGCTGTCTCTCGCGTTAGCGAGGTAGCGCAAGGAAACAGTCAAAAGAATGGCCCAACCCACCTACATACACATAATATATATACATAAACGCCCACACATGCACATATACATACCTAAACATTTCAGTGTATACATACATGTACATACACAGACATATACATACATACACATGTATATATTCATACTTGCTGCCTTCATCCATTCCTATCGCCACCCCACCACACATGAAATGGCACCCCCTCCCCCCCATGCACGTGCAAGGGTAGCACTAGGAAAAGACAACAAAGGCTACATTTGTTCACACTCAGTCTCTAGCTTTCATGTGTATTGCACTGAAACCACAGCTCATTTTTCTATTATATGACATATCATGTCTAGAAAGGGAAGACTATGTAGATCAGTTAAAATCCAGATTTTTCACAAATTGATAGAACCTATATGAACATCACCTAACATTGCCTTGGGAGCTAAAATCTAACTTAATATTCAGCTCCTACTCAGTAGCATTGAGAAGTCCTTTGAAAAGACGGCTTTCCATCTTGTGACAATGATACACCTTTGCCAAAGATGATTTTGCACTCACAGTGTAACCTCAAGCAGGAGTCCAGTAACACCCTCATTTATGATCCACATTCTTACATTGATGTTTAAGACAACTATTATCCTCAGGACACCATCAAAGGCACAGCCAAGCGGTTAAAAGGGCCATCTCCAAATGAGTATCTTCCAACAAGGAAATCTATCTATCCATCTGATGAATGTTCCCTTTGGGAACATTCATTAAGGTGGTAGCCAAGGTGATAGTCTCCACTTTTCCCTGTCCTTACATGCCTCCCTCACATCCACTATTCCACACCTTCTTCCACCATGTCACTGGTAGTCATCCTCTCACACCAACCCCTTTAACCGAACTATCATACACTCTCCTTGTAAATTCCCAGCATCGCATTCTTTCCCCATGCCCAGACCACTTCAAAATATTGTTTCACCCACTCCACATTTCATGCCCTGCCATACGACATCTCTAATACACCCCTTCGTTTCTGTCTCAATCTAGTCACACCACATGCTCTTCTCAAATAACTCATTTCCACAGTCTGTATTCTTGACGTCTGTGCCTCATACCATGTCCATGTTTCTGCAGCGTAGTTCAGTGTTGGGAGTACTATGTTGTCTCTTAATCCTCCCTTCACTTTCATACTTACACCTCTACCCTTCATTATTCTATTAAGGAACCCAATGGCTCTTTTTACCCTGTTACCGCTTTCTCCCTTATCTCTCCTTCCATATCACCAAACTTACCCACAACTGCTTCCAAATACTTAAACCCTCTTGCCTCTTCCAGTCTTTCCCTCCCAATACACAACAAATACAGTTTAGTACACTTCCTTCTTTCACTTTATACAGTTTTGCAAAATCTGTACCTTCAACCTGTTTCCCTTCAGACACCATTACTTTGCTTTTAAGTGCATTTACCTTCAATTGCCTATGCTTACTCTCATCATAAAGTGCACATCTGCAACTCCTCTTCACTCTTGCAAACAGCAAAATATAATTTGTAAACAGGCTTGCCACAAGACGCCATATCTCACTGCCACCCTCCATATCTGCACCCCTCTTCCCTAGTTTTGCTTTCACCTCTCTTATCACTTCATCTGACATCGCACAGCCCTGACTGACACCCACTTGGGTACCGAAACTTTCACTCAACTCTCCATCAACTCTTACACTGCTCTTCACAAGGAATATTGCTGTGAGCAGTCTTATTTCTATTTGATGGCTTTTCGATAGGCCATAGAATGGTATGATATTTATTTGACCCATAGCCCATGGTTCTCAGTCTGATCCCTTTACATTAATGGTGTCAGTCAGCACAGTTTTTCCTGGAGGGAAATCTCTTGAGACCAGAATTGTAAGAATCTTGATGTTCGGAGCTATTTGCAAGGCAAAGACTTGCTGTTTGGGGCCCATACAGAGTACTTGGCTCCCTTGTGTAAGTTCAGAAAAGTGAGAAATGTGTACATTCCTACATATTGATGGCTACAAAAACACAAATTGAAAAACTGCATGCCTTTGTCTTGGAAATTAAATTTTTGAAAAAGTAAATGGTGAATGAAAAAGTTTTGCCATGTTATTCAGTCTGATGTGAGTATTTATGTGTGTAACCCATCAAACAATTGAATTATCTTGTAAGTTACACCGTTGATTTTTTTCTTCAGTGATTGATTGGCGTTATGATGGGCAGAGCTTCAAATTAAGATATATTTGACAGGTTTTCACCCGGAAATGTACAAACTTCTTTAGTCTTGCATTCTGCATGCAGTAATCTTTGCTTCTTGGATGGTGTGGAAACTGTGAACTGTACACCAGATGCGCTTTCTTCCTTGTTCTGCTGCCGAATGTGCCACTGAATGAAAATGAAGATGTATATAATTTGAGCCCTAAGTTTAGGTGGCTTGCACAGAATATGACCACAGCAACTGGAACTTTCCACATCTTTAATATCTGTCTGATCAACATGATGAAAGGACCTTGTACTGCGAAATACATTTTTTTAACAATCATGAAAAATGAGCTTAATTGTTAGTGAAAACTTGTATGCCATCATATTTGTTTTCATACACATTCACCATTTCGTGCATTAGCCAGGTGGCATTCCAGAACAGATGAATGAGCCTTAGAGGGAAATCTCTTTGTATGGCCCCCTTCTTTGATCCTTCTTTTGTTAAAGTAAAACAGGAGGGGAGGATTTCCAGCCACCCGCTCCCTCCCCTTTTAGTCACCTTCTACGACATGCAGGGAATACGTGGGAAGGTTTCTTTCTCCCCTATCCCCAGGGATAACCATCATATCTACTTTAGCATAATACATGTAATATTGAACTTCCCCTCATTCAGTGCACCCGAGTCAGAACATCTGAAAAAAAAAATTTCTAATCAATATTCAAAGTATGCACCTCAAAATTTAATCAGTTCATCACCTGTACAGTGTCCCCATTATGTATGTATGAGGTCTGTACCATTTACTGTTCCCAAGCTGTCAAGCTAACGTATTCACAGGCAGACCACTGCCAGGGTGATGTACTACACGTAGTGATGGGACATGAAATAATATTAAAGGGTAAATCTAGGCGTAAATGAACCAAGATGATCCAATCATATTGCTGTACCTAACTGTGACTGGAATGATGTTTCCTTGGTAAAATACATGTAAAAAAAATTCAAAATACTGAGCCTATGTACAAATAAAATCAGTGCGACAACTGTGGGAATCCTAATGTAACATGTAAAAAAATTAAAAAAACATTGATTCAATTTCTTATAAAACACTAGGATCATCAGATAACTATATATACCCTATAGATAACTTGATATATCATGTTATCTGTCTGATCAACATGATGAAAGGACCTTGTACTGTGAAATACATTTTTTTAACAATCATGAAAAATGAGCTTAATTGTTAGTGAAAACTTGTATGCCATCATATCAGTTGTTTTCATACACATTCACCATTTCGTGCATTAGCCAGGTGGCATTCCAGAACAGATGAATGAGCCTTAGAGGGAAATCTCTTTGTATGGCCCCCTTCTTTGATCCTTCTTTTGTTAAAGTAAAACAGGAGGGGAGGATTTCCAGCCCCCCCCGCTCCCTCCCCTTTTAGCTGCCTTCTACGACACGCAGGGAATACGTGGGAAGGTTTCTTTCTCCCCTATCCCCAGGGATTACCATCATATAGCATAGCATAATACATGTAATATTGAACTTCCCCTCATTCAGTGCACCCGAGTCAGAGTATCTGAAAAAAAAAAAAATTCTAATCAATATTCAAACTATGAACCTCAAAATTTAATCGGTTCATCACCTCTTCAGTGTCCCCCATTATGTATGTATGAGGTCTGTACCATTTACTGTTCCCAAGCTGTCAAGCTAATGTGTTCACAGGCAGACCAATGCCAGGGTGATGTACTACACGTAGTGATGGGACGTGAAATAATAATAAAGGGTAAATCTAGGTGTAACTGAACCAAGATGGTCCAATCATATTACTTTACCTAGCTGTGACTGGAATGATGTTTCCTTGGTGAAATACATGTAAAAAAAATTCAAAATACTGAGCCTATGTACAAATAAAATAATTCAGTGCGACAACTGTGGGAATCCTAATGTAACACGTAAAAAAAATCAAAAAACATTAAAATTCAATTTCTTATAAAACACTGGGATCATCAGATAACTATATATACCCTATAGATAACATGATATATTGAAGAATTTCTGTTTCACTGTAGATAAACCTGTCTAGTATTAGATGACTCCAGAATAACTACGCATCGCTATTAGCTTTTTATAGTAATTATTAGCATGAAAAGTAATTTATTTTATTCTGTAATTACTTCTCTGTAGCTTAGAGAATACAATCACGATAGTGGAGCACGAGTTGGGGCATTGTATGATATTGTATCGCATTAAATAAGGCGATTAGGGTAATGGATCCCCCCCCCAAAAAAAAAATGTATGGTTCATGTATATATACATCGACAGTACATATATATATTACATATATAATACCAAAAGAACCTTTAGCAACTTCACCCCAATTGTCGAAATGATACATGAAATATATCAAAAGTTAGACTTATATCCTACTAGGGATGGGCCGCTGTGTTGTCTGTTTGTTGACATCCAGCGCCATGTTGACGGTGCATTTCCATTAAGTGGCCGGTGGATTCAAATTACAACATTAAGATAAATATTGGCTGTCATGGCTATAGGGGTCACCTGATTCTCTTAAAAGAGTGTATTACACATATATATATCCAGTAACCTAATAGTTCGCCCCATATTGTATAGTTTCACCTATTTTTTTACACCATTTAGCCAGGAAGGACTCGAAATGTACAACTCCTTATGTATTTCCCTATTTACCAAGAACTATGACTAACACTTAAGATATAAGTAGCCATTTTCTGAAGGTCATTCCCTTGCGGAGCTAAACTGGCGTTTCAGTCATGAGGTTGTGGCTTGCTCACCCAGGCTGGCCCACACCCTAGTGGTGTGGCACACCGTGTGAAGAGGAGGGAAACTGTGGCGCTCAACGAGGAAATCAACCTTGAATCATCAGTAATTACAAAGTTATTCCACATTGGCGAGATATAAAGCTAACCTAACCACCTCATGTAGTATATATATAGATATATATACTTATAAATATACTACATATGTAAATGTGTGTCAGGTATTACGACACACCCACCTCTCAAAGCATTATCATATACATAAAAACATGTATTATATATATATATATATATATATATATATATATATATATATATATATATATATATATATATTATATACACTATTTACTACTACTTTAGCCATACAACGGGGTCAAAATTGCCATTATCGCATTACCGCCTATTATTCCTACGGCAACCTCCCCTACAATAACTAATTTATCTATAATTATCCCACCACAATACACTATAAATCTCCTATATAAATCTATCATCAAATTCATGATAAATTCCCGGGCTAATTAGGAACATATAGACATGAGTGAAGTCTGATATGGCGACCATGTCATTAACATGTATACCAAATGTCTTAATTACTATGATAATTATTACCATTGGTTAATGAGGCTACGTCCATCGTTATGTGGCCAGCGACCAGACAGCTGTTAGTGCCCCGCTGGGCTGTTGGGTCATCATGACGCCAGGATTGTATCCAATCATCTCACGCCAGGGAATGACGTCATCGGGCCCGTCTTAAAGTGGCTGCTATTACATTATTTACGAGGTTATAGAACAATAAATGGATAAATGTACATAGCACTACATGGTTACTATCCCAGGATAAAAGAGGAGTGACGTCATAACCATGATGAATACATTGGGATTGGCTGTTAACAAAACTACGAGGCTGTACTACATCATTTGCTCAGAAGGCGGAGTACGATGCTAACAACTCGTTATGCCACCCCGCCATGGTGGAGGCTGAAGGTGGGTTAGTATGAGGATACACATGTCAGAGCGGAGAGGACACAATAAAGGACAATACATAATGGGGTGAAAGAGGCCTGATGATTGAGGAGGGTGTGAGGTAGACGAGAAATGGAGGAAATTAAAGCCTTATTGGACTTATGTTGTCTGTCAGTGGAATGACACGGTATACCACATCGTTTCATTTCACTCTGTGCAAACCTTCCACCCTCCTGCATGTTCAGGCCCCGACCACACAAAATCTTTTTCACTCCATCTTTCCACCTCCAATTTGGTCTCCCTCTCTCCTCGTTCCCTCCACCTCCGATACATATATCCTCTTGGTCAATCTTTCCTCACTCATCCTCTCCATGTGCCCAAACCACTTCAAAACACCCTCTTCTGCTCTCTCAACCATGCTCTTTTTATTTCCACACATCTCTCTTACCCTTACGTTACTTACTCGATCAAACCACCTCACACCACACATTGTCCTCAAACATCTCATTTCCAGCACATCCATCCTCCTGCGCACAACCCACACCTCATCTCCATATAACATTGTTGGAACCACTATGCCTTCAAACATACCCAATTTTGCCCTCCAAAATAACATTCTCTTTCCACACATTCTTCATTGCCTCCCAGAAACCTTTGCCCCCCCCCCCCCCCCCTCACCTACCCTCTAACTCACTCCCACTTCCATGGTCCCATTTGCTGCCATGTCCCATCACAGATCTCTTATAAAACACTTCACTTTCTAAAGTTTGTCCCTATGCAAACTCACACCCCAGCTGACCTGTCCCGACCTTGCTGAACCTAGTAACCTTGATTTTTTAGTCATATTCACTCACAACTTTGAATGTTCACCTACTTGGCCAAGCTCAGTCATCAACTTCTGCAGTTTATTACTCACTTCCCAGGCCCTCTCATCCCTCACAGACTGCATACACACCCCAGTGAAGTGGCAGGTGCTATGACTGTGGAAGCTAAAATTTGGGGGAAAAGTTAATGAATTTCAGCACCTCGAGGGGATATTCTTCAGCGCCTCGAGGGGATATTCTTCAGCACCTCGAGGGGATATTCTTCAGCACCTCGAGGGGATACTCTTCAGCGCCTCGAGGGGATATTCTTCAGCGCCTCGAGGGGGTACTCTTCAGCACCTCGAGGGGATACTCTTCAGCATCTCGAGGGGATATTCTTCAGCACCTCGAGGGGATATTCTTCAGCACCTCGAGGGGATATTCTTCAGCATCTCGAGGGGATATTCTTCAGCACCTCGAGGGGATACTCTTCAGCACCTCGAGGGGATACTCTTCAGCACCTCGAGGGGATACTCTTCAGCACCTCGAGGGGATACTCTTCAGCACCTCGAGGGGACACTCTTAAGTTTTACTGGAATAGCCATGTCTCACCCTGCCATCTCTTGGTTACCTCATTTATTACACCCCTTAAGGATGGAACTGAAGGGGGAAGAGGCATTACCCAATTACATCAGGGCAATACTTTTAGATTTGGACACACACTTGAGGTGTGTTAGTCACATACTTTTTTTTGACAATTTTGGAGCCGCACTGCTTCTGGGAACACTGTGCTGGAGTTCCTCCCTGCCAGTGACCTGTCAAGGGTGAGACAACAAAAGGCTAAGAAGCAGCACTGGAGTTTACCAGTTATTCTGAGAGTTAAAAGAGATGAGCAATTGAGAATAACAGCACTGAATGTGAATGGGATGACTGGCGAGATTGAAAGGAAGGAGATTGTGGAGAGGTTTGAAAGTTGTAGCGTGGATGTGCTAAGGATTGGGGAAACCCATATCCTTGGGCGGTGTGTGTGGAGTGAAAAATGGAAATGATGAATACAAGTCATGGGAGGGCATGGAAGGTGAGGTATGGATGAGAACGAGTGAAAAATATTGGGGAAGAGATGATTGATGTGCAAAGCTGCTGGGAGGGTGTTACAGAGCATGGATGGAATGGATCAAGAATAGTGTGGATGAAAGATTGGGATTGTGAATTATGCATGGTATGTGTATATGCTTCAGTGAATATGAAGACTGTATGAGGTAAGGATGAAATGAAGTTTTTCTGGAGAAATTTGAATGACTGAATAAATGGTTTTGAGAATGAGAGAAATGTGGTCGAATTGGGTGATATGAATGCAAAAGTGGGATGTGATGAAATTGGTGATATAGTTGGTAAATGGGGAGTGCCTGGAGTAAATGAAAATGGAAGTTATCTTGTGGATATTTGTGCTCAGAGGGATTTATTCTTTGCAAACACCATCTTTC
This sequence comes from Panulirus ornatus, assembly GCF_036320965.1. Taxonomy (NCBI): domain Eukaryota; kingdom Metazoa; phylum Arthropoda; class Malacostraca; order Decapoda; family Palinuridae; genus Panulirus; species Panulirus ornatus. Next base: position 28,762,416 of record NC_092286.1, read on the forward strand.
AGCACAAGATGATCCACAGATATACATGGATGATGAATGATGGAAGACAATAGTAAAAGGCTTTGATTGACTATGTGGCAGTGGATGAAAAAAAGGACATGCTAGATGCTAGAGTCATGAGAGGATTCTTCGGAGACTCGACCATTTCACAGTATTTGTGGGAATGAGGATCAGGGGGAAGTGGAGGTATGGTGTATGGAAGAATGGAGATACAAAAGTGTTGGCAAGCGAGAAGATGAATTAGGAAAAATACAGGGAGGAGTATGAAAACTTAGATGGAAGTGCAGCGAATGTAGGAATGCAGTCATGTGTGAATGAGGTGTTTATAAAATTTTTAGAGAAATACTAATATAGGTTGTAGAATCAGTAGTTGCATACAAGGTAGTAAGATACAGGAATAAAAAGGAGCAATGTATGATAAAAGATATTAGAAATGTTGTGGAAGGGAAGAAAAAGGCATATGATAAATTGCTCAATAGGAATTTACCAGTTGAAGTTCAGCAAAGGAGGGAAGAATACAAAATATGTGAGTGGAATGTTAAGCAGAGAAAGAGTAGATGAAGATTTTGGAAGGAAGTTAAGTGAAAAGTTTCAGGATAACAAGAAACTATGCTGGAAAGTGGTGAAAAAGTGTTGATAGAAGTATGGAAGGGAATTGCTGAGTCAAAAGGAGGAAGTGAAAGGAAGATGGAAAGAATATTTTGAAGAACTGATGAATGTGGGAGAAGGGGAAGCAGTAGTTGTTACAAGCATGGGTATGGAGGATGGAAGAGGATACAAGCACAAGGACTTGTAGCAAAAAGGGAGGTAAGACGGGAAATAATGAGGCTGAAGGTAGGAGAGTCATCTGGAGTGGATGGGTTTAAGGGTGAAGTGCTGAAGGATGGAGGAAAAAAGTGTGGAGGAGTGGATGCATCTTACATGTAATTCAACATGTAAACACAAGATTAAGCCTTTGGATTAAATGAAAGCTATTATCGTTCCTTTATTCAAGGGGAAAGGTGTTAAGGATGTATATAGCGATTACAGGGGAACAAGTCTGTCAAGTATACCAGGAAAAGTGTATGCAAGAGTACTAATTGACAGTGATGGAAATGTCTGAATGCAGAACAAGTGAAGATCAAGTGAGTTTTAGGAAAGACAGGATGTGTGGATCAGAATTTTGTAGTAAAGATGACCATGGAAAAGAATTTAGCAAAATTTAGCTTTTACGAATCTGGAGAAAGCATATGATGAGTCAAGTGGAATGCTTTGTGGGATGCATTAAGGATATATGGTATAGAGGGACAATTGTTGGATGTTGTAAAATCCTTCTATAAAGGAGCAAATTCATGTGCAAAAATGAATGGAGAGCTGAGAAAAAGTTTTGGGATACATGGAGGTGTAAGGTAGGGTTGTGTGATGTCATCATGGTGAGGATATTCAATGTATGTATGGCTCATGGTGAAGTGCCTGAGGAATGGTAGAATGCATGCACAGTGCCATTGTACAAAGGCAAAGGGGATAAGAGTGAGTGCTCAAATTACAGAGGTATAAGTTTGTTGAGTATTCCTGGTAAATTATATGGGAGGGTATTGATTGAGAGGGTGAAGGCATGTACAGAGCATCAGATTGGGGAAGAGCAGTGTGGTTTCAGAAGTGGTAGAGGATGTGTGGATCAGGTGTTTGCTTTGAAGAATGTATGAGAAATACTTAGAAAAGCAAATGGATTTGTATGTAGCATTTATGGATCTGGAGAAGGCATATGACAAGAGTTGATAGAGATGCTCTGTGGAAAATATTAAGAATATATGGTGTGGGAGGCAAGTTGTTAGAGGCAGTGAAAAGTTTTTATCGAGGATGTAAGGCATGTGTACGTGTAGAAAGAGAGGAAAGTGATTGGTTCTCACAGAATATTGGTTTGTGGCAGGGATGCATGATGTCTACATAGTGGTTTAATTTGTTTATGGATGGGGTTGTTAGGGAGGTGAATGGAAGAGTTTTGGAGAAAGGGGCATGTATGCAGTCTGTGGGGGATGAGAGAGCTTGGGAAGTGAGTTAGTTGTTGTTTGCTGATGATACAGCACTGGTGGCTGATTCGGGTGAGAAACTGCAGAAGCTGGTGGCTGAGTTTGGTAAAGTGTGTGAAAGAAGAAAGCTGAGAGTAAATGTCAATAAGAGCAACGTTATTAGGTACAGTAGGGTTGAAGGTCAAGTCAATTGGGAGGTAAGATTGAATGGAGAAAAACTGGAGGAAATGAAGTGCTTTAGAATTCTGGGAGTGGATTTGGCAGCGGATGGAACCATGGAAACGAAAGTGAGTCACAGGGTGGGGGAGGGGGCGAAAGTTCTGGGAGCATTGAAGAATGTGTGGAAGGTGAGAACATTATCTCAGAGAGCAAAAATGGGTATGTTTGAAGGAATAGTGGTTCCAACGTTATATGGATGCAAGGCAGATAGGGTTGTGTGAAGGAGGGTGGATGTGTTGGAAATGAGATGTTTGAGGACAATATGTGGTGTGAGGTGGTTTGATCGTGTAAGTAATGTAAGGGTAAGAGAGATGTGTGGTAATAAAAAGTGTGGTTGAGAGAGCAGAAGAGGGTGTTTTGAAATAGTTTGGTCACATGGAGAGAATGAGTGAGGAGAGATTGACCAAGAGGATATGTGTCAGAGGTGGAGGGAACGAGGAGAAGTGGGAGACCAAATTGGAGGTGGAAAGATGGAGTGAAAAAGATTTTGAGTGATCGGGGCCTGAACATGCAGGAGGGTGAAAGGTGTGCAAGGAATAGAGTGAATTGAAACAATGTGGTATACTGGGGTCGACGTGCTGTCAATGGATTGAACCAGGGCATGTGGAGCGTCTGGGGTAAAGCATGGAAAGTTCTGTGGGGCCTGGATGTGGAAAGGAAGCTGTGGTTTCGGTGCATTATTACATGACAGCTAGATGAGTGTGAACGAATGTGACTTTTATTGTCTTTTCCTAGCGCTACCTCGCACACATGAGGGGGGGGGAGGGGTTTTTTATTTCATGTGTGGTGGGGTGGCGATGGGAATGAATAAAGACAGACAGTATGAATTATGTACATGTGTATATGTCTGTATGTGTATATATATGTATACGTTGAGATGTATAGGTATGTATATTGGCATGTGTGGACATGTATGTATGTGCATGTGTATGTGGGTGGGTTGGGCCATTCTTTCGTCTGTTTCCTTGCGCTATCTCGCTAATGCAGGAGACAGCGACAAAGCAAAATAAATAATAAATATACATATTTTGTAAAACCATAAAGAGTGAAAAAAGGAAGTGTACTAAATTGTGCTGTGGATATGGGGAGGAAAAGGTGAGGGAATTCAAGTATCTGGGAGCTGTCTTGGGTAAGTGAGGTAAGATAGAAGTAGAGGATAATGGAGAAAGCAGTACAGGGTAGAAGAGTAACTGGGTCCCTTCGTAGAAATTATATGGGAGGGTATTGATTGAGAGGGTGAAGGTATGCACAGAGCATCATATTGAGGAAGAGCAGTGTGGTTTCAGAAGTGGTAGAGGATGTGTGGATCAGGTGTTTGCTTTAAAGAATGTATTTGAGAAATGCATAGAAAAGCAGATTTATTTGTATGTAGCATTTATTGATCTGGAGAAGGCATATGACAGGGTTGATAAAGATGCTTTGTGGAAGGTGTTAAGAGTATATGATGTGGGAGGTAAGTTGTTAAAAGTAGTGAAAAGTTTTTACCAAAGATATAAGGCATGTGTTCGAGTAGGAATAGAGGAGAGTGATTGGTTCCCAGTGAGTGTTGGTCTGCAGCAGGGGTGTATGATGTCCCCATGGTTGTTTAATTTGTTTATGGATGGGGTGGTAAGGTAGGCTAATGAAAGAGCTTTGGAGAGAGGGGTGAGGATGCAGTCTCTCTTGGGGGTGAGAGGGCCCAGGGATTGAGTCAGTTGTTGTTCACCGATGATACAACTCTAGAGGCTGATTTGAGTGAGAAACTGCAGAAGTTGGTCACTGAGTTTGGAAAAGTGTGTGAAAAGAGAAAGTTGAGAGTAAATGTGAATAAGAGCATGTAATGTTACTAGGTTCAGTGGGGTTGAGGGACAAGTTAATTGGGATGTAAGTTTGAATGAAGAAAAATTGGAGGATATATGTGTCACAGGTGGAGGTGGAGGTGGAAGGATGGAATGAAAAAGATTTTAAGCAATCAGGGCCTGAATATAGGAGAGGGTGAGAGGCGTGCAAGGAAAAGAGTGAATTGGAAAGATGTGGTATACCTTAGTCGATGTGCTGTTAATGGACTGAACCAGGGCATGTGAAATGTCTGGGGTAAACTATGGAAAGGTCTGTGGGGCCTGGATGTGGATAGGGGGCTGTGGTTTCAGTGCATTACACATGACAGCTAGAGACTGAGTGTGAACAAATTCGGCCTTTTATCATGTCTGTTTTCCTGGTGCTACCTCGTTGAAGTGGGGTAAGCAATGCTATTTCCTGTGTGGCGGGGTGGCGACAGGAATGGTTGAAGGCAAGTATGAATATGTACATGTGTATATATGTATGTGTCTGTGTATGTGTATGTATATGTGTGTGTATGGGTTTGGATGGTATTGCTGTGGAATTTATTATAAAAGGGGATGATTGTGTTGTTGACTGGTTGGAAAGGATAATCAAAATATGTATGGTTCATGGTGAAGTGCCTGAGGATTGGCAGAATGCATGTAAAGTACCACTGTACAAAGGCAAAGGGGATAAAATGACTGTTCAAATTACAGAGGTATAAGTTTGTTGAGTATTCCTGGGAAATTATATGGGAGGGTATTGATTGAGGCATATATAGAGCATCAGATTGGGGAAGAGCAGTGTGGTTTCAGAAGTGGTAGAGGATGTAGGGTTCAGGTGTTTGCTTTGAAGAATGTATGTGAGAAATACATAGAAAAGCAAATGGATTTGTATGTAGCATTTATGGATCTAGAGAAGGCATATGATAAGAGTTGATAGAGATGCTCTGTAGAAGGTAGTAAGAGTAAATGGTGTGGGAGGTATGTTGCTAGAAGCAGTGAAAACTTTTACTGAGGATGTAAGGCATGTGTACGGGTAGGAAGAGAGGAAAGTGATTACAGTGAATGTCGGTTTGCGGCAGGGGTGCATGATGTCTCCATGGTTGTTTAATTTGTTTATGCATGGGGTTGTTAGGGAGATGAATGCAAGAGTTTTGGAGAGAGGGGCAAGTATGCAGTCTGTTGGGGATGAGAGGGCTTGGAAGTGAGTCAGTTGCTGTTCGCTGATGGGAGGTAAGTTTGAATGCAGAAAACTGGAGGAAGTGAAGTGTTTTAGATATCTGGGAGTGGATTTGGCTGCGGATTGAACCATGGAAGTGGAAGTGAGTCACAGGGTGAGGGAGGGGGCAAAGGTTCTGGGAGTGTTGAAGAATGTGTGGAAGGTGAGAACATTATCTTGGGAAGCAAAACTGGGTATGTTTGAAGGAATAGTGGCTCCAGCAATGTTATATGGTTGTGAAGCATGGGCGATAGATAGGGTTGTGTGGAAAAAGGTGGATGTTGGAAATGAGATGTTTGAGGACAATATGAGGTGTGAGATGGTTTGATTAAGTAATGAAAGGGTAAGAGAGATGTGTGGTAATAAAAAGAGTGTGGTTGAGAGAGCAGAAGGTGTATTGAAATGGTTTGGTCACATGGAGAAAATGAGTGAGGAAAGATTGACAAAGAGGATATGTGTGTCAGAGGTGGAGGGAACGAGAAGTGGGAGACCAAATTAGAGGTGGAAGGATGGAGTGAAAAAGATTTTGGGCGATCAGGGCCTGAACATACAGGAGGTTGAAAGGCATGCAAGGAATTGAGTGAACTGGAACAAAGTGGTATACCGGGGTGGATGTGCTGTCAATGGATTGAACCAGGGCATGTGAAGTGTCTGGAGTAGACCATGGAAAGTTTTGTGGGGCCTGGATGTAGAAAGGGAGCTATTGTTTCAGTGCATTACACATGACAACTAGAGACTGAGTGTGGATGAATGTGGCCTTTGTTGTCCTTTCCTAGCACTACCTCACGTGCACATGGGGGGAGAGGGGTGTCATTTCATGTGTGGCAGGGTGGCGGTGGGAATGGATGAAGGCAGCATGTATGAATATATACATGTATGTATACGATGAAATGTATAGGTATATATATGTGGGTGTGTGGGCGATTATGTATATACATGTGAATGAGGGTGGGTTTGGCCATTCTTTCATGTTTCCTTGCAGTATATATATATATATATATATATATATATATATATATATATTTTTTTTTTACTTTGTCGCTGTCTCCCGCGTTTGCGAGGTAGCGCAAGGAAACAGATGAAAGAAATGGCCCAACCCCCCCCATACACATGTATATACATACATCCACACACGCAAATATACATACCTACACAGCTTTCCATGGTTTACCCCAGACGCTTCACATGCCTTGATTCAATCCACTGACAGCACGTCAACCCCGGTATACCACATCGCTCCAATCCACTCTATTCCTTGCCCTCCTTTCACCCTCCTGCATGTTCAGGCCCCGATCACACAAAATCTTTTTCACTCCATCTTTCCACCTCCAATTTGGTCTCCCTCTTCTCCTTGCTCCCTCCACCTCCGACACATATATCCTCTTGGTCAATCTTTCCTCACTCATCCTCTCCATGTGCCCAAACCACTTCAAAACACCCTCTTCTGCTCTCTCAACCACGCTCTTTTTATTTCCACACATCTCTCTTACCCTTACGTTACTCACTCGATCAAACCACCTCACACCACACATTTTCCTCAAACATCTCATTTCCAGCACATCCATCCTCCTGCGCACAACTCTATCCATAGCCCACGCCTCGCAACCATACAACATTGTTGGAACCACTATTCCTTCAAACATACCCATTTTTGCTTTCCGAGATAATGTTCTCGACTTCCACACATTCTTCAAGGCCCCCAGAATTTTCGCCCCCTCCCCCACCCTATGATCCACTTCCGCTTCCATGGTTCCATCCGCTGCCAGATCCACTCCCAGATATCTAAAACACTTCACTTCCTCCAGTTTTTCTCCATTCAAACTCACCTCCCAATTGACTTGACCCTCAACCCTACTGTACCTAATAACCTTGCTCTTATTCACATTTACTCTTAACTTTCTTCTTCCACACACTTTACCAAACTCAGTCACCAGCTTCTGCAGTTTCTCACATGAATCAGCCACCAGCGCTGTATCATCAGCGAACAACAACTGACTCACTTCCCAAGCTCTCTCATCCCCAACAGACTTCATACTTGCCCCTCTTTCCAAAACTCTTGCATTTACCTCCCTAACAACCCCATCCATAAACAAATTAAACAACCATGGAGACATCACACACCCCTGGAGAAGGCATATGATAGAGTTGATAGAGATGCTCTGTGGAAGGTATTAAGAATATATGGTGTGGGAGGAAAGTTGTTAGAAGCAGTGAAAAGTTTTTATCGAGGATGTAAGGCATGTGTACGTGTAGGAAGAGAGGAAAGTGATTGGTTCTCAGTGAATATATATATATATATATATATATATATATATATATATATATATATATATATATATATATTTATTTATTTATTTATTTTGCTTTGTCGCTGTCTCCTGCTTTAGCGAGGCAGCACAGGGAAACTGATGAAAGAATGGCCAAGCCCACCTACATACACATGTATATACATACACCTCCACACGCAAATACAAATACCTATACATCTCAACGTATACATACATATACACACACAGACATATTCATATATATACACATGTACATAATTCATCAACTGCCTTTAATCATTCCCATCGCCACCCCACCCCACATGAAGTAACAATCCCCTCCCCCCCTCATGTGTCCGAGGTAGCACTAGGAAAGGACAACAAAGGCCACATTCGTTCACACTCAGTCTCTAGCTGTCATGTATAATGCACTGAAACCACAGCTCCCTTTCCACATCCAGGCCCTACAGAACTTTCCATGGTTTACCCCAGACGCTTCACGTCCCCTGGTTCAATCCATTGACAGCATGTTGACCCCGGTATACCACATCGTTCCAATTCACTCTATTCCTTGCATGCCTCTCACCCTCCTGCATGTTCAGGTCACGATCACTCAAAAGCTTTTTCACTCCATCTTTCCACCCCCAATTTGGTCTCCCACTTCTCCTCATTCCTTCCACCTCTGACATATATATCCTCTTGGTCAATCTTTCCTCACTCATTCTCTCCATTTGACCAAACCATTTCAAAACACCCTCTTCTGCTCTCTCAACCACACTCTTTTTATTTCCACACATCTCTCTTACCCTAATATTACTTACTCGATCAAACCACCTCACACCGCATATTGTCCTCAAACATCTCATTTCCAACACATCCGCCCTCCTCTGCACAACTCTATTCATAGCCCACACCTCGCAACCAAATAACATTGTTGGAACCACTACTCCTTCAAACATACCCATTTTTGCTTTTGGAGATAATGTTCTCGACTTCCACACATTCTTCAAAGCTCCCAGAACTTTCGCCCCCTCCCCCATCCTATGATTCACTTCCGCTTCCATAGTTCCATCCGCTGCCAAATCCACTCCCAGATATCTAAAACACTTCACTTCCTCCAGTTTTTCTCCATTCAAACTTACCTCCCAATTGACTTGTCCTTCAACCCTACTGTACCTAATAACCTTGCTCTTATTCACATTTACTCTCAGCTTTCTTCTTTCACACACTTTATCAAACTCAGTCACCAGCTTCTGCAGTTTCTCACACGAATCAGCCACCAGCGCTGTATCATCAACAAACAACAACTGACTCACTTCCCTAGCTCTCTCATCCACAACAGACTGCATACTTGCCCCTCTTTCCAAAACTCTTGCATTCACCTCCCTAACAACCCCATCCATAAACAAATTAAACAACCATAGAGACATCACAAACCCCTGACACAAACCAACATTCACTGAGAACCAATCACTTTCCTCTCTTCCTACACGTACACATGCCTTACATCCTCGATAAAAACTTTTCACTGCTTCTAACAACTTGCCTCCCACACCATATATTCTTAATATCTTCCACAGAGCATCTCTATCAACTCTATCATATCCCTTCTCCAGATCCATAAATGCTACATACAAATCCATTTGCTTTTCTAAGTATTTCTCACATACATTCTTCAAAGCAAACACCTGATCCACACACCCTCTACCACTTCTGAAACCACACTGCTCTTCCCCAATCTGATGCTCTGTACATGCCTTCACCCTCTCAATCAATACCATCCCATATAATTTACCAGGAATACTCAACAAACTTATACCTCTGTAATTTGAGCACTCACTCTTATCCCCTTTGCCTTTGTACAATGGCACTATGCAAGCATTCCGCCAGTCCTCAGGCACCTCACCATGAGTCATACATACATTAAATAACCTTACCAACCAGTCAATAATACAGTCACCCGATTTTTGATAAATTCCACTGCAATACCATCCAAACCTGCTGCCTTGCCGGCTTTCATCTTCCGCAAAGCTTTTACTACCTCTTCTCTGTTTACCAAATCATTTTCCCTAGCCCTCTCACTTTGGACACCACCTCGACCAAAACACCCTATATCTGCCACTCTATCATCAAACACATATATTATCCCTGGGGATAGGGGAGAAAGAATACTTCCCATGTATTTCTGCGTGTTGTAGAAGGCGACTAGAAGGGGAGGGAGCGGAGGGCTGGAAATCCTCCCTTCTCGTTTTTTAATTTTCCAAAAGAGGAACAGAGAAGGGGGCCAAGTGAGGATATTCCCTAAAAGGCTGTCCTTTGTCCTTAACGCCACCTTGCTAACGTAGGAAATGGCGAATAGTATGCCAGCAAGGCAGTGGGTTTGGATGGTATTGCAGTGGAATGTATTAAAAAAAGGGGGTGACTGTATTGTTGACTGGTTGGTAAGGTTATTTAATGTATGTATGACTCATGGTGAGGTGCCTGAGGATTGGCGGAATGCGTGCACAGTGCCATTGGACAAAGGCAAAGGGGATAAGAGTGAGTGCTCAAATTACAGAGGTATAAGTTTGTTGAGTATTCCTGGTAAATTATATGGGAGGGTATTGATTGAGACGGTGAAGGCATGTACAGAGCATCAGATTGGGGAAGAGCAGTGTGGTTTCAGAAGTGGTAGAGGATGTGTGGATCAGGTGTTTGCTTTGAAGAATGTAATGTGAGAAATACTTAGAAAAGCAAATGGATTTGTATGTAGCATTTATGGATCTGGAGAAGGCATATGATAGAGTTGATAGAGATGCTCTGTGGAAGGTATTAAGAATATACGGTGTAGGAGGCAAGTTGTTAGAAGCAGTGAAAAGTTTTTATCGAGGATGTAAGGCTTGTGTACGTGTAGGAAGAGAGGAAAGTGATTGGTTCTCAGTGAATGTAGGTTTGCGGCAGGGGTGTGTGATGTCTCCATGGTTGTTTAATTTGTTTATGGATGGGGTTGTTAGGGAGGTGAATGCAAGAGTTTTGGAAAGAGGGGCAAGTATGAAGTCTGTTGGGGATGAGAGAGCTTGGGAAGTGAGTCAGTTGTTGTTCGCTGATGATACAGTGCTGGTGGCTGATTCGTGTGAGAAACTGCAGAAGCTGGTGACTGAGTTTGGTAAAGTGTGTGAAAGAAGAAAGGTACAGTAGGGTTGAGGGTCAAGTCAATTGGGAGGTAAGTTTGAATGGAGAAAAACTGGAGGAAGTAAAGTGTTTTAGATATCTGGGAGTGGATCTGGCAGCAGATGGAACCATGGAAGCGGAAGTGTATCATAGGGTGGGGGAGGGGGCGAAAATTCTGGGAGCATTGAAGAATGTGTGAAAAGTCGAGAACATTATCTCTGAAAGCAAAAATGGGTATGTTTGAAGGAATAGTGGTTCCAACAATGTTGTATGGTTGCGAGGCGTGGGCTATGGATAGAGTTGTGCGCAGGAGGATGGATGTGCTGGAAATGAGATCTTTGAGGACAATGTGTGGTGTGAGGTGGTATGATCAAGTAAGTAACGCAAGGGTAAGAGAGATGTGTGGAAATAAAAAGAGCGTGGTTGAGAGAGCAGAAGAGGGTGTTTTGAAGTGGTTTGGGCACATGGAGAGAATGAGTGAGGAAAGATTGACCAAGAGGATATATGTGTCGGAGGTGGAGGGAACGAGGCGAAGTGGGAGACCAAATTGTAGGTGGAAAGATGGAGTGAAAAAGATTTTGTGTGATCAGGGCCTGAACATGCAGGAGGGGGAAAGGAGGGCAAGGAATAGAGTTAATTGGATCGATGTGGTATACCGGGGTTGACGTGCTGTCAGTGGATTGAATCAGGGCATGTGAAGCGTCTGGGGTAAACCATGGAAAGCTGTGTAGGTATGTATATTTGCGTGTGTGGACATATGTATATACATGTGTATGGGGGTGGGTTGGGCCATTTCTTTCGTCTGTTTCCTTGCGCTACCTCGCAAACGCGGGAGACAGCGACTAAAAGGGGAGGGAGAGGGTGGCTGGAAATCCTCCCCTCTCGTTTTTTTTTTTTTTTTTTTTTTTTTTTTCCAAAAGAAGGAACAGAGAAGGGGGCCAGGTGAGGATATTCCCTCTAAGGCCCAGTCCTCTGTTCTTAACGCTACCTCGCTAATGCGGGAAATGGCGAATAGTATGAAAGAAGAAGATATATATATATATATATATATATATATATATATATATATATATATATATGTATCACTGGGGATAGGGGAGAAAGAATACTTCCCACGTATTCCCTGCGTGTCGTAGAAGGCGACTAAAAGAGGAGGGAGCGGGGGGCTGGAAATCCTCCCCTCTCATTATTTTTTTTTTTTTTTTTAATTTTCCAAAAGAAGGAACAGAGAAGGGGGCCAGGTGAGGATTTCCCTCAAAGGCCCAGTTCTCTGTTCTTAACGCTACCTCGCTAATGCGGGAAATGGCGAATAGTTTAAAAAAAAAAAAAAAATATATATATATATATATATATATATATATATATATATATATATATCTGGGGATAGGGGAGAAAGAATACTTCCCACGTATTTCCTGCGTGTCGTAGAAGGCGACTAAAAGGGGAGGGAGCAGGGGGCTGGAAATCCTCCCCTCTCATTTTTTTCAATTTTCCAAAAGAAGGAACAGAGAAAGGGGCCAGGTGAGGATATTTCCTCAAAGGCCCAGTCCTCTGTTCTTAACGCTACCTAGCTAAGGCGGGAAATGGCTAATAGTGCGAAAGAAAGAAATATATATATATATATATATATATATATATATATATATTTTTTTTTTTTTTTTTTTTTTATACTTTGTCGCTGTCTCCCGCGTTTGCGAGGTAGCGCGAGGAAACAGACGAAAGAAATGGCCCAACCCCCCCATACACACGTACATACACACGTCCACACACGCAAATATACATACCTACACAGCTTTCCATGGTTTACCCCAGACGCTTCACATGCCTTGATTCAATCCACTGACAGCACGTCAACCCCGGTATACCACATCGCTCCAATTCACTCTATTCCTTGCCCTCCTTTCACCCTCCTGCATGTTCAGGCCCCGATCACACAAAATCTTTTTCACTCCATCTTTCCACCTCCAATTTGGTCTCCCTCTTCTCCTCGTTCCCTCCACCTCCGACACATATATCCTCTTGGTCAATCTTTCCTCACTCATTCTCTCCATGTGCCCAAACCATTTCAAAACACCCTCTTCTGCTCTCTCAACCACGCTCTTTTTATTTCCACACATCTCTCTTACCCTTACGTTACTTACTCGATCAAACCACCTCACACCACACATTGTCCTCAAACATCTCATTTCCAGCACATCCATCCTCCTGCGCACAACTCTATCCATAGCCCACGCCTCGCAACCATACAACATTGTTGGAACCACTATTCCTTCAAACATACCCATTTTTGCTTTCCGAGATAATGTTCTCGACTTCCACACATTCTTCAAGGCTCCCAAAATTTTCGCCCCCTCCCCCACCCTATGATCCACTTCCGCTTCCATGGTTCCATCCGCTGACAGATCCACTCCCAGATATCTAAAACACTTCACTTCCTCCAGTTTTTCTCCATTCAAACTCACCTCCCAATTGACTTGACCCTCAACCCTACTGTACCTAATAACCTTGCTCTTATTCACATTTACTCTTAACTTTCTTCTTCCACACACTTTACCAAACTCAGTCACCAGCTTCTGCAGTTTCTCACATGAATCAGCCACCAGCGCTGTATCATCAGCGAACAACAACTGACTCACTTCCCAAGCTCTCTCATCCCCAACAGACTTCATACTTGCCCCTCTTTCCAGGACTCTTGCATTTACCTCCCTAACAACCCCATCCATAAACAAATTAAACAACCATGGAGACATCACACACCCCTGCCGCAAACCTACATTCACTGAGAACCAATCACTTTCCTCTCTTCCTACACGTACACATGCCTTACATCCTCGATAAAAACTTTTCACTGCTTCTAACAACTTGCCTCCCACACCATATATTCTTAATACCTTCCACAGAGCATCCCTATCAACTCTATCATATGCCTTCTCCAGATCCACAAATGCTACATACAAATCCATTTGCTTTTCTAAGTATTTCTCACATACATTCTTCAAAGCAAACACCTGATCCACACATCCTCTACCACTTCTGAAACCACACTGCTCTTCCCCAATCTGATGCTCTGTACATGCCTTCACCCTCTCAATCAATACCTTCCCATATAATTTCCCAGGAATACTCAACAAACTTATACCTCTGTAATTTGAGCACTCATTCTTATCCCCTTTGCTTTTGTACAATGGCACATATATATATATATATATATATATATATATATATATATATATATATATATATATATATATATATATATATATATTATATTTTTCTTACTATTCGCCATTTCCCACATTAGCGAGGTAGCGTTACGAACAGAGGACTGAGCCTTTGAGGGAATATGCTCACTTCTCTGTTCCTTCTTTTGGAAAACTTAAAATTAGAGGGGAGGATTTCCAGCCCCACGCTCCCTCCCCTTTTAGTCGCCTCTTACGACATGCAGGGAATACATGGGAAGTATTCTTTCTCCCCTATCCCCAGGGATATATATATATATATGTATCCCTGGGGATATATTTTTTTTTTTTTTTTTTTTTATACTTTGTCGCTGTCTCCCGCGTTTGCGAGGTAGCGCAAGGAAACAGACGAAAGAAATGGCCCAACCCCCCCCATACACATGTACATACACACGTCCACACACGCAAATATACATACCTACACAGCCTTCCATGGTTTACCCCAGATGCTTCACATGCCTTGATTCAATCCACTGACAGCACGTCAACCCCTGTATACCACATCGCTCCAATTCACTCTATTCCTTGCCCTCCTTTCACCCTCCTGCATGTTCAGACCCCGATCACACAAAATCCTTTTCACTCCATCTTTCCACCTCCAATTTGGTCTCCCTCTTCTCCTCGTTCCCTCCACCTCCGACACATATATCCTCTTGGTCAATCTTTCCTCACTCATTCTCTCCATGTGCCCAAACCACTTCAAAACACCCTCTTCTGCTCTCTCAACCACGCTCTTTTTATTTCCACACATCTCTCTTACCCTTACGTTACTTACTCGATCAAACCACCTCACACCACACATTGTCCTCAAACATCTCATTTCCAGCACATCCATCCTCCTGCGCACAACTCTATCCATAGCCCACGCCTCGCAACCATACAACATTGTTGGAACCTACTATTCCTTCAAACATACCCATTTTTGCTTTCCGGGATAATGTTCTCGACTTCCACACATTTTTCAAGGCTCCCAAAATTTTCGCCCCCTCCCCCACCCTATGATCCACTTCCGCTTCCATGGTTCAATCCGCTGACAGATCCACTCCCAGATATCTAAAACACTTCACTTCCTCCAGCTCTCACCATTCAAACTCACCTCCCAATTGACTTGACCCTCAACCCTACTGTACCTAATAACCTTGCTCTTATTGCACATTTACTCTTAACTTTCTTCTTCACACACTTTACCAAACTCAGTCACCAGCTTCTGCAGTTTCTCACATGAATCAGCCACCAGCGCTGTATCATCAGCGAACAACAACTGACTCACTTCCCAAGCTCTCTCATCCCCAACAGACTTCATACTTGCCCCTCTTTCCAAAACTCTTGCATTTACCTCCCTAACAACCCCATCCATAAACAAATTAAACAACCATGGAGACATCACACACCCCTGCCGCAAACCTACATTCACTGAGAACCAATCACTTTCCTCTCTTCCTACACGTACACATGCCTTACATCCTCGATAAAAACTTTTCACTGCTTCTAACAACTTGCCTCCCACACCATATATTCTTAATACCTTCCACAGAGCATCTCTATCAACTCTATCATATGCCTTCTCCAGATCCATAAATGCTACATACAAATCCATTTGGATATATTATTTATATTTATTATACTTTGTCGCTGTCTCCCGCGTTTGCGAGGTAGCGCAAGGAAACAGACGAAAGAAATGGCCCAACCCCCCCATACACATGTATATACATACGTCCACACACGCAAATATACATACCTACACAGCTTTCCATGGTTTACCCCAGACGCTTCACATGCCTTGATTCAATCCACTGACAGCACGTCAACCCCGGTATACCACATCGCTCCAATTCACTCTATTCCTTGCCCTCCTTTCACCCTCCTGCATGTTCAGGCCCCGATCACACAAAATCTTTTTCACTCCATCTTTCCACCTCCAATTTGGTCTCCCACTTCTCCTCGTTCCCTCCACCTCCGACACATATATCCTCTTGGTCAATCTTTCCTCACTCATTCTCTCCATGTGCCCAAACCACTTCAAAACACCCTCTTCTGCTCTCTCAACCACGCTCTTTTTATTTCCACACATCTCTCTTACCCTTACGTTACTTACTTGATCAAACCACCTCACACCACACATTGTCCTCAAACACCTCATCTCCAGCACATCCATCCTCCTGCGCACAACTCTATCCATAGCCCACACCTCGCAACCATACAACATTGTTGGAACCACTATTCCTTCAAACATACCCATTTTTGCTTTCCGAGATAATGTTCTCGACTTCCACACATTCTTCAAGGCCCCCAGAATTTTCGCCCCCTCCCCCACCCTATGATCCACTTCCGCTTCCATGGTTCCATCCGCTGCCAGATCCACTCCCAGATATCTAAAACACTTCACTTCCTCCAGTTTTTCTCCAAACTCACCTCCCAATTGACTTGACCGTCAACCCTACTGTACGTAATTACCTTGCTCTTATTCACATTTACTCTTAACTTTCTTCTTTCACACACTTTACCAAACTCAGTCACCAGCTTCTGCAGTTTCTCACATGAATCAGCCACCAGCGCTGTATCATCAGCGAACAACAACTGACTCACTTCCCAAGCTCTCTCATCCCCAACAGACTTCATACTTGCCCCTCTTTCCAAAACTCTTGCATTCACCTCCCTAACAACCCCATCCATAAACAAATTAAACAACCATGGAGACATCACACACCCCTGCCGCAAACCTACATTCACTGAGAACCAATCACTTTCCTCTCTTCCTACACGTACACATGCTTTACATCATCGATAAAAACTTTTCACTGCTTCTAACAACTTTCCTCCCACACCATATATTCTTAATACCTTCCACAGAGCATCTCTATCAACTCTATCATATGCCTTCTCCAGATCCATAAATGCTACATACAAATCCATTTGCTTTTCTAAGTATTTCTCACATACATTCTTCAAAGCAAACACCTGATCCACACATCCTCTACCACTTCTGAAACCACACTGCTCTTCCCCAATCTGATGCTCTGTACATGCCTTCACCCTCTCAATCAATGCCCTCCCATATAATTTACCAGGAATACTCAACAAACTTATACCTCTGTAATTTGAGCACTCACTCTTATCCCCTTTGCCTTTGTACAATGGCACTATGCACGCATTCCGCCAATCCTCAGGCACCTCACCATGAGTCATACATACATTAAATAACCTTACCAACCAGTCAACAATACAGTCACCCCCTTTTTTAATAAATTCCACTGCAATACCATCCAAACCTGCTGCCTTGCCGGCTTTCATCTTCCGCAAAGCTTTCACTACCTCTTCTCTGTTTACCAAATCATTTTCCCTAACCCTCTCACTCTGCACACCACCTCGACCAAAACACCCTATATCTGCCACTCTATCATCAAACACATTCAACAAACCTTCAAAATACTCACTCCATCTCCTTCTCACATCACCACTACTTGTTATCACCTCCCCATTTGCGCCCTTCACTGAAGTTCCCATTTGCTCCCTTGTCTTACGCACTTTATTTACCTCCTTCCAGAACATCTTTTTATTCTCCCTAAAATTTAATGATACTGTCTCACCCCAACTCTCATTTGCCCTTTTTTTCACCTCTTGCACCTCTCTCTTGACCTCCTGCCTCTTTCTTTTATACATCTCCCACTCAATTGCATTTTTTCCCTGCAAAAATCATCCAAATGCCTCTCTCTTCTCTTTCACTAGTACTCTTACTTCTTCATCCCACCACTCACTACCCTTTCTAATCAACCCACCTCCCACTCTTCTCATGCCACAAGCATCTTTTGCGCAATCCATCACTGATTCCCTAAATACATCCCATTCCTCCCCCACTCCCCTTACTTCCATTGTTCTCACCTTTTTCCATTCTGTACTGTCTCTCCTGGTACTTCCTCACACAGGTCTCCTTCCCAAGCTCACTTACTCTCACCACCCTCTTCACCCCAACATTCACTCTTCTTTTCTGAAAACCCATACAAATCTTCACCTTAGCCTCCACAAGATAATGATCAGACATCCCTCCAGTTGCACCTCTCAGCACATTAACATCCAAAAGTCTCTCTTTCACACGCCTGTCAATTAACACGTAATCCAATAACGCTCTCTGGCCATCTCTCCTACTTACATAAGTATACTTATGTATATCTCGCTTTTTAAACCAGGTATTCCCAATCATCAATCCTTTTTCAGCACATAAATCTACAAGCTCTTCACCATTTCCATTTACAACACTGAACACCCCATGTATACCAATTATTCCCTCAACTGCCACATTACTCACCTTTGCATTCAAATCACCCATCACTATAACCCGGTCTCTTGCATCAAAACCACTAACACACTCATTCAGCTGCTCCCAAAACACTTGCCTCTCATGATCTTTCTTCTCATGCCCAGGTGCATATGCACCAATAATCACCCACCTCTCTCCATCAACTTTCAGTTTTACCCATATTAATCGAGAATTTACTTTCTTACACTCTATCACATACTCCCACAACTCCTGTTTCAGGAGTATTGCTACTCCTTCCCTTGCTCTTGTCCTCTCACTAACCCCTGACTTTACTCCCCAGACATTCCCAAACCACTCATCCCCTTTACCCTTGAGCTTCGTTTCACTCAGAGCCAAAACATCCAGGTTCCTTTCCTCAAACATACTACCTATCTCTCCTTTTTTCACATCTTGGTTACATCCACACACATTTAGGCACCAAGATATATATATATATATATATATATATATATATATATATATATATATATATATATATATATATATATTTTTTTCTTTTAAATTATTCGCCATTTCCCGCGTTAGTGAGGTAGCTTAAAGAACAGAGGACTGGGCCTTTTTTGGAATATCCTCACCTGGCCCCCTCTGTTCCTTCTTTTGGAAAATTAATAAAAAAGACGAGAGGGGAGGATTTCCAGCCCCCCGCTCCCTTCCCTTTTAGTCACCTTCTACGACACGCAGGGAATACGTGGGAAGTATTCTTAATCCCCTAACCCCAGGGACCATATATATATATATATATATATATCCCCCAGAAATCCTCCCCTCCTTGTATTTTTTAACTTTCTAAAATGGGAAACAGAAGGAGTCACGCGGGGAGTGCTCATCCTCCTCGAAGGCTGAGACTGGGGTGTCTAAATGTGTGTGGATGTAACCAAGATGTGAAAAAAGAAGAGATAGGTAGTATGTTTGAGGAAAGGAACCTGGATGTTTTGGCTCTGAGTGAAACGAAGCTCAAGGGTAAAGGGGAAGAGTGGTTTGGGAATGTCTGGGGAGTAAAGTCAGGGGTTAGTGAGAGGACAAGAGCAAGGGAAGGAGTAGCAGTACTCCTGAAACAGGACTTGTGGGAGTATGTGATAGAATGTAAGAAAGTAAATTCTTGATTAATATGGGTAAAACTGAAAGTTGATGGAGAGAGATGGGTGATTATTGGTGCATATGCACCTGGGCATGAGAAGAAAGATCATGAGAGGCAAGTGTTTTGGGAGCAGCTGAATGAGTGTGTTAGTGGTTTTGATGCACGAGACCGGGTTATAGTGATGGGTGATTTGAATGCAAAGGTGAGTAATGTGGCAGTTGAGGGAATAATTGGTATACATGGGGTGTTCAGTGTTGTAAATGGAAATGGTGAAGAGCTTGTAGATTTATGTGCTGAAAAAGGACTGGTGATTGGGAATACCTGGTTTAAAAAGCGAGATATACATAAGTATACATATGTAAGTAGGAGAGATGGCCAGAGAGCATTATTGGATTATGTGTTAATTGACAGGCACGCGAAAGAGAGACTTTTGGATGTTAATGTGCTGAGAGGTGCAACTGGAGGGATGTCTGATCATTATCTTGTGGAGGCTAAGGTGAAGATTTGTATCGGTTTTCAGAAAAGAAGAGTGAATGTTGGGGTGAAGAGGGTGGTGAGAGTAAGTGAGCTTGGGAAGGAGACTTGTGTGAGGAAGTACCAGGAGAGACTGAGTACAGAATGGAAAAAGGTGAGAACAATGAAAGTAAGGGGAGTGGGGGAGGAATGGGATGTATTTAGGGAATCAGTGATGGATTGCACAAAAGATGCTTGTGGCATGAGAAGAGTGGGAGGTGGGTTGATTAGAAAGGGTAGTGAGTGGTGGGATGAAGAAGTAAAATTATTAGTGAAAGAGAAGAGAGAGGCATTTGGACGATTTTTGCAGGGAAAAAATGCAATTGAGTGGGAGATGTATAAAAGAAAGAGACAGGAGCTCAAGAGAAAGGTGCAAGAGGTGAAAAAGAGGGCAAATGAGAGTCGGGGTGAGAGAGTATCATTAAATTTTAGGGAGAATAAAAAGATGTTCTGGAAGGTGGTAAATAAAGTGCGTAAGACAAGGGAGCAAATGGGAACTTCAGTGAAGGGAGCAAATGGGGAGGTGATAATAAATAGTGGTGATGTGAAAGGAGATGGAGTGAGTATTTTTGAAGGTTTGTTGAATGTGTTTGATGATAGAGTGGCAGATATAGGGTGTTTTGGTCGAGGTGGTGTGCAAAGTGAGAGGGTTAGGGAAAATGATTTGGTAAACAGAGAAGAGGTAGTAAAAGCTTTGCGGAAGATGAAAGCCGGCAAGGCAGCAGGTTTGGATGGTATTGCAGTGGAATTTATTAAAAAAGGGGGTGACTGTATTATTGACTGGTTGGTACGGTTATTTAATGTATGTATGACTCATGGTGAGGTGCCTGAGGATTGGCAAAATGTGTGCATAGTGCC
This sequence comes from Panulirus ornatus, assembly GCF_036320965.1. NCBI lineage: Eukaryota > Metazoa > Arthropoda > Malacostraca > Decapoda > Palinuridae > Panulirus > Panulirus ornatus. The sequence goes on from NC_092286.1 coordinate 28,783,085, forward strand.
ATTGTACAAAGGCAAAGGGGATAAGAGTGAGTGCTCAAATTACAGAGGTATAAGTTTGTTGAGTATTCCTGGGAAATTATATGGGAGGGTATTGATTGAGAGGGTGAAGGCATGTACAGAGCATCAGATTGGGGAAGAGCAGTGTGGTTTCAGAAGTGGTAGAGGATGTGTGGATCAGGTGTTTGCTTTGAAGAATGTATGTGAGAAATACTTAGAAAAGCAAATGGATTTGTATGTAGCATTTATGGATCTGGAGAAGGCATATGATAGAGTTGATAGAGATGCTCTGTGGAAGGTATTAAGAATATATGGTGTGGGAGGCAAGTTGTTAGAAGCAGTGAAAAGTTTTTATTGAGGATGTAAGGCATGTGTACGTGTAGGAAGAGAGGAAAGTGATTGGTTCTCAGTGAATGTAGGTTTGCGGCAAGGGTGTGTGATGTCTCCATGGTTGTTTAATTTGTTTATGGATGGGGTTGTTAGGGAGGTGAATGCAAGAGTTTTGGAAAGAGGGGCAAGTATGAAGTCTGTTGGGGATGAGAGAGCTTGGGAAGTGAGTCAGTTGTTGTTCGCTGATGATACAGCGCTGGTGGCTGATTCATGTGAGAAACTGCAGAAGCTGGTGACTGAGTTTGGTAAAGTGTGTGAAAGAAGAAAGTTAAGAGTAAATGTGAATAAGAGCAAGGTAATTACGTACAGTAGGGTTGACGGTCAAGTCAATTGGGAGGTAAGTTTGAATGGAGAAAAACTGGAGGAAGTAAAGTGTTTTAGATATCTGGGAGTGGATCTGGCAGCAGATGGAACCATGGAAGCGGAAGTGGATCATAGGGTGGGGGAGGGTTCGAAAATCCTGGGAGCCTTGAAGAATGTGTGGAAGTCGAGAACATTATCTCGGAAAGCAAAAATGGGTATGTTTGAAGGAATAGTGGTTCCAACAATGTTGTATGGTTGCGAGGCGTGGGCTATGGATAGAGTTGTGCGCAGGAGGATGGATGTGCTGGAGATGAGGTGTTTGAGGACAATGTGTGGTGTGAGGTGGTTTGATCAAGTAAGTAACGTAAGGGTAAGAGAGATGTGTGGAAATAAAAAGAGCGTGGTTGAGAGAGCAGAAGAGGGTGTTTTGAAATGGTTTGGGCACATGGAGAGAATGAGTGAGGAAAGATTGACCAAGAGGATATATGTGTCGGAGGTGGAGGGAACGAGGAGAAGTGGGAGACCAAATTGGAGGTGGAAAGATGGAGTGAAAAAGATTTTGTGTGATCGGGGCCTGAACATGCAGGAGGGTGAAAGGAGGGCAAGGAATAGAGTGAATTGGATTGATGTGGTATACCGGGGTTGGCGTGCTGTCAGTGGATTGAATCAGGGCATGTGAAGGGTCTGGGGTAAACCATGGAAAGCTGTGTAGGTATGTATATTTGCATGTGTGGACGTATGTATATACATGTGTATGGGGGTGGGTTGGGCCATTTCTTTCGTCTGTTTCCTTGCGCTACCTCGCAAACGCGGGAGACAGCGACAAAGCAAAAAAAAAAATATATATATATATATATATATATATATAATCCCTGGGGATAGAGGAGAAAGAATACTTCCCATGTATTCCCTGCATGTCGTAGAAGGCAACTAAAAGGGGAGGGAGCGGGTGGCTGGAAATCCTCCCCTCTCGTTTTTTTAATTTTCCGAAAGAAGGAACAGAGAAGGGGGCCAGGTGATGATATTCCCTCTAATGCCCAGTCCTCTGTTCTTAACGCTACCTCGCAACTGCGGGAAATGGCGAATAGTATGAAAAAAAAAAATATATATATATATAGTGTGATTGAGAAAGCGGAATAGGGTGTGTTGAAATAGTTTGGACACAATCTTCAACGCTCCCAGAAGCTTCGGCCCTTCACCCACCCTGTGACTCACTTCCACTTCCATGGTTCCATCCTCTGCTAAATCCACTCCCAGATATCTCATATACTTCACTTCCTCCAGTTTTTCTCCATTCAAACTTACCCCCCAATTAACTTATCCCTCAACCCTAGTGAACATAATAACCTTGCTCTTATTCACATTTACTCTCAGCTTTCTTCTTTCACACACTTTACCAAACTCAGTCACCAGCTTCTGCAGTTTCTCACCCAAATCTGCCACCAATGCTGTATCATCAGTGAACAACAACTGACACTTCCCAAGCCCTCTCACCCACAATAGACTGCATACTTGCCCCTCCCTCCAAAACTCTTGCATTCACCTCCCTAACCACCACATCCATAAACAAATTAAACAACCATGGAGACATCACGCACCCCTGCCACAAACCGACATTCACTGGGAACCAATCACTTTCCGATCTTCCTACTCGGACACATGCCTTACATCCTCGGTAAGAACTTTTCACTGCCTTTAGCAACTTATCTCCCATACCTTATACTCTTAACACCTTCCACAGAGCATCTCTGTCAACTCTATCATATGCCTTCTCCAGATCCATAAATGCTACATACAAATCCATCTGCCTTTCTAAGTATTTTTAACATACATTCTTCAAAGTAAACACCTGATCCACACATCCTCTACCACTTCTGAAACCACACTGCTCCTCCCCAATCTGATGCTCTGTACATGCCTTCACCCTCTCAATGAATACCCTCCCATATAATTTCCCAGGAATACTTAATAAACTTATACCTCTGTAATTTGAACATTCACCTTTATCCCCTTTGCCTTTGTACAATGGCACTATGCATGCATTCTGCCAATCCTCATACATACATTGAATATCCTTAGCAACCAATCAACAACACAGTCACCCGCTTTTTTTTTTTATAAATTCCACTGCAGTACCATCCAAACCCGTCACCTTGTTGGCTTTCATCTTCCGCAAAGCTTTCACTACCTCTTCTCTGTTCTCCCTGTCCCTCTCACTTCACACACCACCTCAACCAAAACACAGGAAGCAGCATTGCTACCCTCGGCTTCAGTGAGGTAGAACCAAGAAAACAGACAAAAAAAGGCCACATTCTTTCACACTCAGTCTCTAGCTATCATGTGTAATGTACCGAAACCACAGCTCCCTATCCACATCCAGGCCCCACATCAATAAAATTAACTCTATTCCTTGCACACCACTCACCCTCCTGTTCAAGCACCAATCGCTCAAGATCTTTTTCACTCCATCCTTCCACCTCCAATTTAGTCTCCCAATTTTTGTTGCTCCATCCACCTCTGACACACATATCCTCTCTGTCAACCTTTCCTCTCTCATTCTCTCCATATGTCCAAACTACTTCAACACACCATCTTCTGCTCTCTCAACCACACTCTTTTTATTTCCATACATCTCTCTTGCCCTTACATTACTTGCTCAATCAAATTACCTTACACTATATATTGCCCTCAAACATTTCATTTCCAACACATCCAACCTCTTCCATACAACCCTATCTATAGCACATGCCTCACAGCCATATAATATTGTTGAGAATAATTCCTTCAAACATACCCATTTTTGCTCTCAGAGATAATGCTTTCTCTTCCACACATTCTTCATCACCCCCAGAACCTTCACCCCCTCCCCCACCCTGTGACTCACTTCTGCTTCCATGGTTTGATTCACTACCAAATCCACTCCCAAATATCTAAAACACTTCACTTTCTCCAATTTTCTCCATTCAAACTTGTATCTGAACTAACTTGACCCTCAACCCTGCTGAACCTTATAACCTTGCTCTTATTCACATTTACTCTCAACTTTCTCCTTTCACACACTTCCAAACTCAGTCACCAACTGCAGTTTTTCAGTTGAATAAGCCACTAGTACTGTATCATCGGCAAACAACAACTGACACTTCCCGGGCCCTCTCATCCCCAACAGGCTGTATACTCGCCCCTCTCTACAAAGCTCTTGTATGCACCTCCCTAACCATCCCACCCATAAACAAATCAAATGACCATGGGGTCATCACACACCCCTGCTGCAAACTGACATTCACTGGCAACCAATCACTCTCCTCTCTTTCTACTCATACAGATGCCTTACACCCTTGATAAAAACTTCTTACTGCCTCTAGGAGCTTACCTCAGACACCATATACTCTTAAGACCTTCCACAAAGCATCTCTATCAACCCTATCATATACCTTCACCAGACCCATAAATGCTACATACAAATCCGTCTGTTTTTCTACGTATTTCTCATGCACATTCTTCAAAGCAAACACCTGATCTACACATCCTCTACCACTTCTGAAACCACACTGCTCCCCCCCAATCTGATGCTCTGTACATGCCTTCACCTCCTCAGTCAATACCATCCCATACAATTTTCCAGGAATACTCAAGAAATTTATGCATCTGTAGTTTGAATACTCCCCTTTATCCCCTATGCCTTCGTACAATGGCACTATACATGCATTCCACCAATCCTCAGGCACTTCACCAGGAGCCATACATACAATGAATATCTTTACTAATCAGTCAACAACAGTCACCCTCTTTCTAAATATATTCAACTGCAATACCATTCTAACCCACCGCCTTGTCGGATTTCATCTTCCGCAAGGCTTTCCTCACCTCTTCTCTCTTAACCAAACCATTCTTCCTAACCCTCTAACTTTACACACCACCCTGACCAAAACACCCTACATCTGCAACTCTATCATCAAACACATTCAACAAACCTTCAAAATACCCACCCCATCTCACTTCTTCATCACTACCTGTTATCATTTCCCTCTTCACCGATGTTCCCATTTGTTATTTTCTCTTACATTATTTAACGCCTTCAAAAACATCTTTTTATTCTCCTTAAAGTTTAATGATACTCTTTCACCCTAACTCTCATTAGCCCTCTTTTCAACCCTTGCACCTTCCTCTCGACTTCCTGCTGCTTTCTTTTATACATCTCCGTCATTTGCACTCCTTCCTTGTAAGTATCATCCAAATGCCTCTCTCTTCTGTTTTACTAACAATTTTACATCTTCATCCCACCACTCACTAACCTTTCTAATCTGCCCACCTTCCACCTTTCTCGTGCCACATGCACCTTTTGCACATGCCATCACTGCTTTCCTGAACACCACTAGGAAAAAGAAATACAAGATTCCTGAACACTTTCATGCATTACCATATCTGAGGTTTAGTTACAGAGTCCTCTAAAAATGTGGTAATATATGAAAGTGCCCAGGATTCTCATGTTTCCTTTTCCTAGTGGAGTTTCTGCATTTATGAAGTCACTTGAAGTTATGTGATTCGGGAATATCCTGGGAATCATACAAAAAATAAAACAGAAAGATCCAAGTGCTTTCATAATAATTCACACCTTCAGGGATACAATGTTAATTGACATGTATTATAGGAATGTGAAGACACTGCTAACATTCCAGGGTATGTTATGTGTGTTGCAGGAGGGACGTGTCTTTGATGAAGTTCCATGGTTGTGCTGCAGGAGGGGATAACATTGAAAAGGTATGCCGTTTGCATTGCTGTAGAGAGATAGCATTGCTGGTATTGTTGCATGAAGCAAGTGATGCGATTCCATAGAGCTCCTGCTTATGAGGAAGTGACCAGAGCTTCATGATGCTGTTACTGAAGCTTTCTCAAAAGCCACATTGGTGGCCGCAAGACCACAGGCTACTTGGTGCACGCAGGTGAACTGTGTGCATTGATTGTCTTCCGAAGTGGCAGAAAATGGCTCATAAGAACCTCTCAATCACCCCATGTGGGTGTGAATTATGGTTTTGTGCTTCAAGGGTCTATGAATAACGTGCCAGCAAGGTGTGAACTGGATTGCTTTTGGAAAAACCTAGCATCCTAAAGGTTGTGCAAGACACTAGTTTCCATGCTACCCAGCTGAGGATGAGAGGATTATTTTGAAGTGGCCTCTGTGATGGCAATGGGTACGCAAGATTAGGCAAGACAGGGAACACTCAAACCATCCAGAATTCGTTAATTATGTCTGCAGGGTAGGTAGGATGCGATGCAGTTCTGCAAGACAAAATTGCTGATGTGGTTCTTATATGCAGACGGGAGAGGATTGTTGGAATGACTAAAGGCATTTCTACATCTGAACCATGCACCTCATGAAGATCAAAACTTCCAAAGACTACTAATGCCCTTTTTAGCAGTTTCATTGCTTCAAAGTCTTCCTCCCCAACTTGTCTTGCTGGTGGTGGGTTTATGACGTCCCCCACAGAAAACACACTTTTTAATTACAATTTTCTAACATGTCTTCTCTACAGCTACACTTTTCTGAATCCCTCAAATCAAGTTGATTTATGATGAATATGAAAAACCTTGGATTTTTTCATGCCTTATCTACAATTTTTTTTAATTTCTTTTCACCTCCTTTCTTGTTATATCCATTTCTTGCTCTACCATACTTTACTAATTCTGGATGGCTGTTGTGCTGCCCATATCTTCATAGGACTTCCCTGTGCTTTTTTTAAATATTCTTAAAACATTTCTCTAACCTTCTCTATTTACTCTCAGAGACAACTACATTCCAACTTTATTTCAGATTTTATAAAGCCTTCCAGAACAGTGTTCTGTATTTTGATTATGGAATTCAGTTTCTCAGTTATTATCTCCATGAGAATTGCATCTTCATAACTGTTTCCTTAAGAATCTAAGGAACTCGGTTTGTTTCCATAAGATCAAAATCTCCAATGATGGCCATTTTTCCGTGAGTATACTGCACTTTACCATGGGCACTATAATTTAATGATTCTGGCTTCAAAGATTTTCGTCCATATCATTAAGTTACTGTACTTACATTTTTGTATGCTTAGAATTACTCTATTTTTGCTTGTTTATCGAATAAATTATATTTTTTCCTGTCAGTAGACTGGCATTTGGTAAGTCTTCCTGACTTTTCCTTCTCGAATTCAAGTCTTCCATTGTAAATACATACTCCATGGGAGCACTGGATTTGCTGAAAAGAGGTCCATTTGATGAAACACCCAGATAGAGAATCCACCTGAAGGCCTCCTGTCTTTTGATTGCTTTTGGAGACAGGGAATTGGGACCTGGGCAGAGAATTTACAAATTTGCTGCAAAGACCCTAAAGGTGCTTAGCTAAGCTGTTAGACCCAGATCTCCAGATGGGGTGGGGGAGTGCTGATGTGAAGGGTTGGGAAGTTGCAAGAACTTGCATCTACACAACAATGTTCATGTTGAATGACAAACCCATCCATGATGGATGTGTCTGTCTAAACCTAAAAATACATACGTGGATAAAGCATGGGCAGTGGATTGTAAACTGTTCTGAAATGACCATCAAAGAAAATGTGTCCATTAAACTCTTAGCACTTGGCACAAAAAGTCCTTTCCACCGGTTCAAAATTACATATTCATAAAGATGGTGACTGACATGGAAGCAACAAAGGCATATGGACACATAATTAGCAAAAGTGAAAGTTTTTTGTAATCTTACTTAAATGCTGTCTCAAGGCTCATTTGATAATACTTGAAGGAGTAAGCCCCAGGGAAAGGAATAATAATTTTGACTGTGGGTTGGTTAACTTGACACCACAAGGCTTCTCATATGCAACCTCACCATACTGAACTTCATTGTACCGTACGCATGAAATATGACTTGGTTTGGTTCATCAAAAACCCTGATTCCTATAGGTATGACAATTTTATGTTTCATTGAGCTCTGCATTCATCCTCCTGAGAGGATTAAATAATAATGTTTACTCTATGGTACAAAAGGCCAAAGCCTGAACAGCTAAGTCTTCCATCCCCTTTTTGGAAGTCTGGGTATTTCCTGAACATGAGGATAACACGAACATACCATAACGAATCATGTAAGTTGAAGATTGCAATGTAGGAATTTACTTGAAGGGCTATTTATACCTGCTGAATGATGGTCATTCTGATCTAGTCTAGATCAGTCAGCATGTTGAAAGTTGTCTTGTCGAGGACCATCCTTTCCTAGGATTACATAAGCTCAGTCACATGTACAGCTACCCTTTTCTGATGAAAATAAGACCAAAAGATGATACAATGGCTGATGGTCTACATGGTAGCCTTAAATAGCTGCGATGTACCAAGACTTTCCCAAGCATTACACTAATGATTAAATATCACTGATGCACTTTTTTTAAAGTGCTGCTGTTGTTTAAAAGGCTCAAATATTTTCTCAATATTTCAAATATTGCTATTATTCACCTGAAGCAGGGGAAACAGCTTTTTCATGTCATAACGTAAAGGGTTAAAGCCTGGTGCTGTTTTCTCCTTCACTATGTAGGTCCTCCTACAATGAGAATTTGCTTTTGGCTGTATTCTTTCTCTTCTATGATCTTTGGAAATTGGGCTAGAACGTACCTTGTAATCTCATTATAAACAGATAAGGCTGGTATTATTCATCTGAATGTGGGAAACAGCTTTTTCATGTCAGAATTGAAAGGGTTAAAGCCTGGTGCTGTTTCCTCCTTAGCTATATAGGTGCTGAATTAAATCTTCAATAACCAATCTTGTCTACAATGAAAATTCAAATTTGCTTGTGGTAATATCCTTCCTCTTCAATGGGAATCTCATACTAAATCTTGTTTCCATTCACCTGGCAGAACTCAATAAAACTGAGCTAAATATATTTTGAAAATTTTTCATATCACAATGGTTTGCTTCAAGTTTCATTGCTGAATGCTATTCATTCATTTATTATCAAAAAATGCAGCAATGTCTATATGGCCATTAGAAGGGATGAAAAAGAAGGTAAAGATCTTTTAATGTGCAAGACTTTCCAAAGCTGATCATGACTTGCTCATCATCAAGAGTCCTTGCATTGCCAGTTTTACTTGCTAAAAGTCAAAAGTACGTCAGTGAAATTGCACATGGCAAACTCACAAACAGTAAGACTCATCACCAAATTAATCCAAGTACAGTGCTGGTATTCTTAACCAAATTCTTAGTGATCAAAAATCCCACTTTGTTAGAATTATACCATACAGGAGGTGTCTCAGTCTTTAAAGCCAGAACCCATGGTGTGTGAATGGTTGCCATTTCTCATTTTTGTGTGTGTGTGTGGAGATCAGCCACATGCAAGTAGAATATTATATTTCCTTTCCTCAGACACTGGATCCATGGAATTCTTTTCCTTCTTTTGTTCTCCATTCTTCCTTTTACCTTTCTTGTATATCCTTTTCTCATACTCTTCATTTTGCCTTTTATCTGAAATTACCAAAATTGTAGGATGTCTTTGCCTGTGCCATTTCAGTTACAAAAGAGGGAGATGTATTACTACCCAGGCACCATCCTAACTGTGTCATTTCCATTCAATTATGGTTCGCTATAACTCATTAGATGTATGTACGTTATCACCATCATACCTGTTATCACTTTTCCAATACAGTATGTGCTAAATCTCAGATTTTCCCTTTGAAGATGGTCAGTCCCCTTCCTCCTCAGGTTTCTCTTCTTGATTTCATATATTGCTCAGGAAAGTATTCGCAGGATATCATCTCTTCAATAGGCTTTATTTCAGTTACAGTGGGTTGATTTCTCCTACTCGGTCTTTAACCCTTTCTCTGTAGCTCCCAGTTGTTGTGGGTTTAGGAGACATGGATCTGGAATATTTAAAATTAGTGCTTCTCAAAATGCAACAGTAGGCCAGAGGATGCTATGCTAAGTGCCATAATACATTAACCCACATGAAAAGCAAATGACATTAGTTATAATACGTAAACAAAAGTGACCATATCCTGTGATTCATCGTTCATATTTTTTTTTTTTTTTTACAAATCATGACGTAAATTTTATCAGAAAAGACACTTTTGCAGTGGCCATCCTCTTGATGGGAGTTCTTGGAGGGAACAGGAATCAAGAGATGGATATATAGACGTTAACCCGCATGATACATATAGCAGATTAACAGACTGTATACAGTGTGTTGAAGAGTAATATAAATATCCTGAAGTGTCCAATAGTGACAGAGGCCTTGAAACAGAGCATGTGATGTCTGGAGGTTTAATGTGTGAATATATGTACCCTCCTCCACCAACCACCTGAGACTGCCCATACAGTAAATTGGTTTTAGTTTGTTCTGTAAATGTTTGGGCGTATTTCACATTCTTAGTTGAGTATACACGCAAAATGAAGTCTCCACAACATATATGTGGTACAGTATTATATTTTGTGTTTAATTTTTCCTTGACTCACAGTTGGTGAGTGTATTCAATATTTTTCATAAGTTTCTAAGAAAAATTTGGACTTTCATTTCTTTGTTTACCTAATCTGTACTGGAGGAGGGGTCTTGAGTACCCATGGCTACTTGCAAGGGGTTAAATTCCAGCTCTTTTCCATTTACGACTAAGCCACTAGCAGAAATGTACAGTAGCATAATTTTCATACCTGTCCTCCTCTTGTTTGTGATGGGATTAGTTTGATGTTTGGCATCTTTTGTTGTCTTAGTTTTTTGCTTCATGTTTCCTCTTTCACTTTTGATCTGTTCCTATCAATGAAAACTCCACTGAATTCTTCATGGTAGGCAAGTTCCTTAGTTTGCCTACAATGGACTACGCTAAAACAATCCACCTTAAACGTAATTTTTATCTTTTTTTTTTCTCCTCTGTACTTCTGCTTCCTTAATCTCTGAAACTGTTGTACTACATCTACAGGAACTTGTAAATCTCATAGGCTCCTCCTTTTCTCCCCTTTCATCTTTTAATAAGCAATTTTTTTGCATAGTTCAGAAGTCATCACCTACCTATATTTTTCTAGTTCTTACTTCACTAACTCCTCTAAGTTTGCTTTAGCCCAACTGTTGGCTAACACCTGCATGAGTAATTCATTATTCTTCACATCATTAGTTCTTATTGAAATATGTATTTCATTATCATGTTTCAGTGTGAATGCTCTAAACCTTACTAATGTGCCATCACGCATTTCATACATTACTCCATTGATATTGTCTGCAAATGGAGCATATGGATACAAACATCACATTAAATCTTCTGGTTCTTTTGTGTCACTTATGTCCTCAGATGTCTGTTCCACTCAAAACCCCTTGTCTTCCTTCTTCAGCCTTTGCATGTTTTATTGATTGTTGTTCTCAGTTCCCTTAACCAAGCTTTGTTTTCTGTGGTTATATTTTAGGTATTTTTTTAAGCCTAAATCTAGCATGACACATACAAACAATAACCTTGTTTGCACACATCCAATTTCCAAAGCATACTATCCACAGTCTCCTCCATATCTCACAGGTACTTGCTGACTGATCTACTTCAAGGATTCCCAGAATGGAACCTCTTCACCCTTCTCTCCAAGCAGTATCGTTATAAGCACGACCTGTGATCTTTCTTCTCTAGCTATTTCTTCTCTGTTTCTTAAAAACACTAAATTTATAAAAATATCTCATCTCAGTCTTCAGTTCTTTAATTTCTACATCTATCTGCTTAAATCAATCATTGTTTCTGCATTACCCAGTTGTTTCATCCTTCAATTCTTCTCTAATTTTTTCTCCGTTAGTTTAAAAACCCCAGCGTCTTTGTAGATGAATGGCAAATACTTCTCTGCACAAGATCCTTTTCTTTAATTTCTGCAATTAATCTTTACTATAGCCTAGTATGTCTGAGTGGATGTCTTTTTCATCTCTCCTGCAGGATGAAGATTCCAAGGCAAAGAAAACAAGAATATTAATAGAATGTGAACCAATCTAAAATTATATCTTCTATTGTTATATCTCACTTGTCTTAAGTTATACACATACAGCTTAAACATAAACTTGTGACTTGTGTTTGCAATCATCAATTATCATAGGCAACTGTTACTGAAAATAGGGATCATCAACTGTAAGTCAAATGAGCATGGCTAAAGCCATATTTAGAAAGATGAAACTTGCTATGAAAGGTTAAGTAACAGGCATAAAAGGAACAAAGATGTGTAATAAACAAGTTTCATTATCAATGAATATAAAAGATTCTTTTTATAAATCATCTCATTACTGTAATGAGACTTCTCAATACTCTATCCTATCAGACTAACTTAAAAATTTGGTTGAGACAAATAAACGTGATACATTCAATTCGTCAATCGCACACTTTTAACCAAGCAGAATGAAGTTTTGTCGCTAATATGATCTAGAATTGGATAAACATCCAAAGTAATAAAGATGGTTTGGACATGCTTTCTTGGCCCTAATAACTCACTTGCATGAACTTGCATCATTAGTAAACTGTCACACATACATATCACTAACTTACTCTTAAAAAAAAAGCCAACTACAACAATATTATTATTGATTTACAGAATATACATATTTGAGTTTGAAATATACATATGACAACTGTATACAAAGGTAGTAGTAAACATGCCTACTGTAAGTGTTTTAACATAGCAAACACGCTTCTCCAGACTGTGCAAAAAGGATAATCAAAAAGATCTTTGATACTAAATATTCACTTCCATCTTAGCTATAAGGTGATTAACTTTTACTCCCTTAACAGAAAATATATATATATATATATATATATATATATATATATATATATATATATATATATATATATATATATATATACAAGTAGTAGCTTCTCAATGTCTAAAAATGCAAGATTACAGTGGTTGTGGAAAAGATCAATGAGTGTAACCTAGTTATCAAATTATTATATTCCCCAATTCCTGTTTTACTTAGTGTACTTTACAGTAATCATGATTAATCCCTAAACATGATGTAGTTCATAATACTGACCCTGGTTCTTGGAAGATGTCATGCCACTTAAGAAAACTGAGGTGCAAGTTTCCCATGAGCCAAAAATGTTTCTCTTTCAAATATATGGGAATGAAGTTAACAGATATAAAACAATTTACACATTCTCATTCCCATGAACACATGACATAGCACTTAGGGCAAATTACTTAAGAGAAATAAGCCTTTCCTTATCAATCCATCTATTTGCATAAAGAAAAGGACATTTTGTCAAACTGGTAAACTTACAGTTAGCAATTCATAGAAAATTCAAGACATATATATCACAGTTATACCATTCAATGAAAAAAAAATAAAAAAGGAACAAGAGTGTTGTATGCATGTTGCTGTTCGTCAATGGAAAGATGTGATATTTCCCTACAAGATTAATCCTGAGAAGGTGGAATAATAAACAAGTATGGGTAGTTGTCGATTAAAAGACATGGCAGGCAGTCCTCCCCTCACTGAGGGACACAAGGGACTCCTGCTGTCCATCACCTATTAGTGAAATTATTTTCTGCACCAAAATCAAATTCAAGTGTAACCAACATCAAGTTAATTTATGATTAAATACCTATTCCTTTCTCACTTCTTTATATAATTCTTAATGTCCTTTTTTTTTTTTCATACCTACTTTTCCTGCTTTGGTGAGGTAGTATCCAAGACAAATGATCAATGGACTCGATTGCACACATTCAATCTCTAGCTGTCATGTATATTGTACAATAACCAGAGCCTAACATATACAAAATAAAGCCAAAGACTATGCTATGGTTTACAGTGACTGTTTCACAGTCTTTGGTTCAGCCCTATGAAAGCATATTGTTCCCCAGTATACCACACAAAGTTATAAATATCAAACCCAAAAACCTATTAAAGAGTTTGACAAAATGGCATTACAAATGGTCACATATACACGACTATCCAATGAAAAGTATGATGATAATACGTGATAAAACTAAGCTCTTTCAGTATCACTTTCAGACTTTTTCAGTTACCAGTGTTTCAAGTTATTTTCAAAGGAAAAAGTGAAAACTAAACACAAACATATTAAAATCAATGTGGTATACAAGGGTCAACATGTCAATGGACTGAACCAGGGCATGTGAAGCACTGGGATAAACCATGGATAGGTCAGTGGGGCCTGGGTGTGTACAGGGAGCTGTGGTTTTGGTGCACTGCTCATAACAGCTAGAAAATGGAAGTGAGAGGATGCAGTCTTTCTTCATCTGTTCCCGGCACTACCTCGCTAATTAGGGAAATGGCGATCAAGTATGAAAAAAGTGTCACCTTTATTAACAGATGATTTGAAACACACTCTTGAGAAACCTCTAAAGGAGTACATCATTCCCTGCCCCCGCTTGCTGTATTGAAGGAGCCCCATAAAGGTCATGATATATGTAACATATACATGTTTATAATTGCTCTAGGACTCCTTTCTGATAGGGCTTTAGTGTTCTCCAAAACAATTTCTTTAGGGCCTCTACAGATCCAAGGCTGTGATACACTTAGGAGCTAGGACAGGGTGGACTCCATAGAAGCAAGAGGATCTCTGATGAAACTGCGCTTTCATCAACCAATGATGGTGCAGCCTCACCAAAGGTAACTTTTCTCTCGTGGTATAACCTCAGTTTTTTCATACTCATTCACCTTTTCCTGCATTAGCAAAATACTGCCAGGAAGAGACTACAAAACAACCTTATTCCCTCACATCCACTCTCTAACTGTCACTTATAATGAATCAAAATCAAAACCCCTTATCCCCAACCACGCTTCACAGACCTTCCCGTGGTTGCCCCTAACCATTTCAATTACCCTGGTTCATTCCACTGAGAGCATGTCAACCCCCTGTATGCCACATTGCTCCAATTCATTATATCCTGTACATATCTTACATCCTCCTGCACATTCAGTTTCCGGGCACTGAAAAGCACTTTCACTTCAACATTCTATCACCAACTGTCTCCCTCTCTCCTTCACATCTGACACATGATCCTCTTTGTCAATCATCATCCATCCTCTCCATATGTTTACACCATTTCAACAGACCCTCTTCAGCTCTCTTAACTGTTCTCTTCTTACTAGCACATCTCTCTCTTGCTCTTTCATTTCTTAATTGATTAAATCTCCTCACACCACATATTGTCATAGAATTCTTCATTTCTAACATGTTCAATCTCTTTTGTACTATATCAACTAGAGCCCATGTCTCACACCTATACAACACCCTTGGGATCAACAAAACCATTAAACATACCCATCTTTGCCCTTAGAGACAATGTACTCTCCATGAGTTCTTCAATATTCCCAGGGTCTTCACTACCTCACCAACACTATGGCTCATTTCAGCTCCCATGTTTCCATTCACTGCAATTTACACTTCAAGTTATGTAAAATACTTCACATCCTCCAAGTTCTCCACATAAACTCATGACCCACCTAACCTCTCTCTTTCCACCTTAACAGTAAGTCTAATAACCATGCTTTTATTCACATTTACTCTCAACTTTGTCCTTTCACATACTCACCCCCACACTCTCCCCAAACAGAGGAAAAGGTAAGTTCCTGAAAAATTTACTTTCAAGTGGAATCCTAGCTGTTGAAACCTATACATTCCAAAAAAAAAATTTCAACCCCAAGACAAGCTAAAAGTAAATTTAATAATCTTTTTCAAATATGTGTGACAAATTCAATAATGCTTTGGCAGAATATCAACACCAAAAATACTGACAAAAACAATATCTTTAACACACTTAGTATTTCCCATGTGAGTGAGGTAGCATAAGTAAGAGCAGATTCAACCTTTGAGAAAAAATTTCTCACTTTTCTCCTTTACGAAAGTCCCAGAAATTGCCTTTTATGAGACAGAATATATGTGACTAGTATTCTCTCTCCCCTATCCCCTGGTACAAAAACAATACTTTCAGTACTAACTAGAATGATTATGGTGTTGATTTGCACCTGACATTAACCCTTTTTGTGCCATGTATGTCAATCTATAATTACGCAGCTAGGTGCTAAGAATGTCAATCTATGCATTTAATTTCTTGCCTTAGCAGAAACTCTGCTTGCACTGTAGGCTCTGGTCATAAATGGCAATTCAAACAAATGATGAGTTAATGGATCTGCCTGAGGCCTCAGTAACCTGTTACTGACCATGAGAGGTCGACGTGCACCTTTTCTAGGGACTCTCCAAGTTGTGGCACCCACTCCCACCCATAGCGCCTATGGCTGCACCCCTACTGCACCAGAGCCACCCTTAAATAATATATTTTCCTAAAACTCCAAATATTTAGCTCTTAACTCATAAGAAATCATAAACCTGAAAATAATAAAATTGGTTATCTGTGCAACTGGGAGAATGAAAATATCAACTGCAGAATGAGTGGGTTAAACTGGTTTTCATTCAGGTACTTTACAAGCTCTGTTTTCTGTTAAATCATGTCAGTGGCAAGTCACTTCCATAGCGCTTAATGGTCAAGAAGCCTGAGCACTAGCTTTTACTTTCTTTCAAATCAAGAAATGTTCCCAGCATGGACATACTGCATCCTTACACTCAAATTATGGATGAGTTTTTCACCCTTCTTTAAGCCAAATTTTCCCATTTTACATCTAAAGAAGTGATTTCCACCTTTTCTTTCATAACTCTGCTCTAACACTCAACTTTTTTCCAGGTATCTTTACACAGCTGCTGTGGTTATAACATTTAATAAGTTTGTCAATCTTGCCTCAGAAAACATTGTAAAATGATCAGCAAATGCAGCACATGAACAGATCAAAAAAGATATTTTTTCTTTTATCATAAGCCCATCCCAAAAAAAAAACATGTACACAGACTTATTCTACCAGAAAAACAGAAAATGAACACCCACTCTCTCATCACACGCATATCATATGAACTTATTTTCTATTGTCTAAACGTGTTATCACCATATTATAGTTAAAATTTAACTCTTAAAAGTAGAGTTATGATGCAAAAGTCATTTAATCATGCTGGAAATTTCACTTTAGGCTGAGACCTCAAGGCTGTTAACTTAGTCTACTCAGGGGGGGGCGACGATGACGACGACGACATATCCTCATACATCACTCAGCCACTTTCACTCACCTCCCTTCTCCCACCACTTTCTTTCTTCCTCCCTCTTTCCTACCAGCTGATGAAAAATGTTTCTATTTTGTTTTCTGATAACTATATGATGGTTACAGTACAGCTAAAACAGAACCATAATGCTGCACAATAGTCATTTAATCATACTAAAAAATTAATTTTGGGCTGCGAAGTAAAAGCTGTAAACTTAACTTACCAGCAACAAAATCAGATGACCCACGCCTGACAAAATGCTTAACACCACTGTTGCACATTTCCCTCCTCCAATCACCACATTCCTCCTCCTTCTCACTTGTTGCTTGCCAATACTGCTGCCATATAGCTCTACTAGCATAGTACCAGTGCAAAGCACTCATTTAACGCACTAAAATGTCAATGGAGTGATAGAAAAAAATGTGTCAATTAGATTCAAAATTATGTTATACCATATTGAAATTCTGGTATAAGATTTGCCATTATGCAGAGATACCATACCTGTATTTCAAAACCTTTTGAATGTGTGATTCCTGAACACAAAATCAAACATATGCTATCAAGGCACCACAAGAATTATGTTTCTGATCTTTTAATCACTACAAGTTATACTAGATGATAACATCTTGACACTATTCTGTATCAGCTTATCAATTATGATACATATATATCTGATAGTTTCACTTTGTCAAAGATAATGACAAATTGGGTTTACCTTCAGTTCACATACAGTGATTATAAAGTCTAAACAGTGTTTTTAAAGGTAAAAATCTTCTACATATAAATCCTATCAAGTCATGCGACTTAAGTTCACTAACAAAGAACCTAACCTTGCAACTCCTCATACTAAAGAAAAATTAGCAATTAAATCTTCATAGTTTCCTGTGTTTACTAAGGCATGACCAAAAAAACCTGATTAGCTTAACTCTCCACATATCAAAACAAATAGCTTTCAATAACAATAACAGTAACTTCCCATAAATTCACTAAAAATGGCATGAATCAAAATCTCTCCCCATTTAATGTATATATATATATATATATATTTTTTTTTTTTTTTTTTTTTTTTTTTCAAACTATTCGCCATTTCCCGCGTTAGCGAGGTAGCGTTAAGAACAGAGAACTGGGTCACTGAGGGAATATCCTCACCTGGCCCCCTTCTCTGTTCCTTCTTTTGGAAAATTAAAAAAAAATTGAGAGGGGAGGATTTCCAGCCCCCCGCTCCCTCCCCTTTTAGTCGCCTTCTACGACACGCAGGGAATACGTGGGAAGTATTCTTTCTCCCCTATCCCCTATATATATATATATATATTCTTTCTTCTTTCATACTATTTGCCATTTCCCGTCTCAGCGAGGTAGTGTTAAGAACAGAGGACTGGGCCTCTGAGGGAATATCCTCACCCGGCCCCCTTCTCTGTTCCTTCCTTTGGAAAAAAAAAATATATATATATATTTTATCCCTGGGATAGGGGAGAAAGAATACTTCCCACATATTCCCTGCATGTCGTAGAAGGTGACTAAAAGGGGAGGGAGCGGGGGGCTGGAAATCCTCCCCTCTCGTTTTTTTTTTTAATTTTCCAAGGGAAGGAACAGAGGGGGCCAGGTGAGGATATTCCAAAAAAGGCCCAGTCCTCTGTTCTTGGCACTACCTCGCTAACGCGGGAAATGGCGAATGGCTTGAAAGAAAGAAAGATATATATATATATATATATATTTATTTATTTATTTTGCTTTGTCGCTGTCTCCCGCGTTTGCGAGGTAGTGCAAGGAAACAGACGAAAGAAATGGCTCAACCCACCCACATACACATGCATATATATACACGTCCACACACGCAAAAATACATACCCATACATCTCAATGTACACATATATATACACACACAGACACATACATATATACACATGCACACAATTCACAGTCTGCCTTTATTCATTCCCATCACAACCTCGCCACACATGGAATAACATCCCCCTTCCCCCTCATGTGTGCGAGTTAGCGCTAGGAAAAGACAACAAAGGCCACATTCGTTCACACTCAGTCTCTAGCTGTCATGCAATAATACCCGAAACCACAGCTCCCTTTCCACATCCAGGCCCCACACAACTTTCCATGGTTTACCCCAGACGCTTCACATGCCCTGATTCAATCCATTGACAGCACATCGACCCCAGTATACCACATCAATCCAATTCACTCTATTCCTAGCCCGCCTTTCACCCTCCTGAATGTTCAGGCCCCGATCACTCAAAATCTTTTTCACTCCAGCTTTCCACCTCCAATTTGGTCTCCCACTTCTCCTCATTCCCTCCACCTCCGACACATATATCCTCTTGGTCAATCTTTCCTCACTCATTCTCTCCATGTGCCCAAACCATTTCAAAACACCCTCTTCTGCTATCTCAACCATGCTCTTTTTATTTCCACACATCTCTCTTACCCTTACATTACTTACTCGATCAAACCACCTCACACCACTTATTGTCCTCAAACATCTCATTTCCAGCACATCCACTCCCTGCGCACAACTCTATCCATAGCCCACGCCTCGCAACCATACAACATTGTTGGAACCACTATTCCTTCAAACATACCCATTTTTGCTTTCTGAGATAATGTTCTCGACTTCCAAATATTCTTCAAGGCTCTCAGGATTTTCGCCCCCTCCCCAACCCTATGATTCACTTCTGCTTTATATATATATATATATATATATATATATATATATATATATATATATATATATAAGTTTGAATGGAGAAAAACTGGAGGAAGTAAAGTGTTTTAGATATCTGGGAGTGGATCTGGCAGCGGATGGAACCATGGAAGCGGAAGTAGATCATAGGGTGGGGGAGGGGGCGAAAATCCTGGGAGCCTTGAAGAATGCGTGGAAGTCGAGAACATTATCTCGGAAAGCAAAAATGGTTATGTTTGAAGGAATAGTGGTTCCAACAATGTTGTATGGTTGCGAGGCGTGGGCTATGGATAGAGTTGTGCGCAGGAGGATGGATGTGCTGGAAATGAGATGTTTGAGGACAATGTGTGGTGTGAGGTGGTTTGATTGAGTAAGTAACGTAAGGGTAAGAGAGATGTGTGGAAATAAAAAGAGCGTGGTTGAGAGAGCAGAAGAGGGTGTTTTGAAATGGTTTGGGCACATGGAGAGAGTGAGTGAGGAAAGATTGGCCAAGAGGATATATGTGTCGGAGGTGGAGGGAACGAGGAGAAGTGGGAGACCAAATTGGAGGTGGAAAGATGGAGTGAAAAAGATTTTGTGTGATCGGGGCCTGAACATGCAGGAGGGTGAAAGGCGGGCAAGGAATAGAGTGAATTGGATTGATGTGGTATACCGGGGTTGACGTGCTGTCAGTGGATTGAATCAGGGCATGTGAAGCGTCTGGGGTGAACCATGGAAAGCTGTGTAGGTATGTATATTTCCGTGTGTGGACGTATGTATGTACATGTGTATGGGGGTGGGTTGGGCCATTTCTTTCGTCTGTTTCCTTGCGCTACCTCGCAAACGCGGGAGACAGCGGCAAAAAAAAAAAAAAATATATATATATATATATATATATATATATATTTTTTTTTTTTTTTTTTTTATACTTTGTCGCTGTCTCCCGCGTTTGCGAGGTAGCGCAAGGAAACAGACGAAAGAAAATGGCCCAACCCCCCCCCCCATACACATGTACATACACACGTCCACACACGCAAATATACATACCTACACAGCTTTCCATGGTTTACCCCAGACGCTTCACATGCCCTGATTCAATCCACTGACAGCACGTCAACCCCTGTATACCACATGACTCCAATTCACTCTATTCCTTGCCCTCCTTTCACCCTCCTGCATGTTCAGGCCCCGATCACACAAAATCTTTTTCACTCCATCTTTCCACCTCCAATTTGGTCTCCCTCTTCTCCTCGTTCCCTCCACCTCCGACACATATATCCTCTTGGTCAATCTCTCCTCACTCATTCTCTCCATGTGCCCAAACCATTTCAAAACACCCTCTTCTGCTCTCTCAACCACGCTCTTTTTATTTCCACACATCTCTCTTACCCTTACGTTACTTACTCGATCAAACCACCTCACACCACACATTGTCCTCAAACATCTCATTTCCAGCACATCCATCCTCCTGCGCACATCTCTATCCATAGCCCACGCCTCGCAACCATACAACATTGTTGGAACCACTATTCCCTCAAACATACCCATTTTCGCTTTCCGAGATAATGTTCTCGACTTCCACACATTTTTCAAGGCTCCCAAAATTTTCGCCCCCTCCCCCACCCTATGATCCACTTCCGCTTCCATGGTTCCATCCGCTGACAGATCCACTCCCAGATATCTAAAACACTTCACTTCCTCCAGTTTTTCTCCATTCAAACTCACCTCCCAATTGACTTGACCCTCAACCCTACTGTACCTAATAACCTTGCTCTTATTCACATTTACTCTCAACTTTCTTCTTCCACACACTTTACCAAACTCAGTCACCAGCTTCTGCAGTTTCTCACATGAATCAGCCACCAGCGCTGTATCATCAGCGAACAACAACTGACTCACTTCCCAAGCTCTCTCATCCCCAACAGACTTCATACTTGCCCCTCTTTCCAGGACTCTTGCATTTACCTCCCTTACAACCCCATCCATAAACAAATTAAACAACCATGGAGACATCACACACCCCTGCCGCAAACCTACATTCACTGAAATATATATATATATATATATATATATATATATATATATATATATATATCTTTCTTTCTTTCTTTTAAACTATTCGCCATTTCCCGCGTTAGCAAGGTAGCGTTAAGAACAGAGGACTGGGCCTTTTTTGGAATATCCTCACCCAGCCCCCTCTGTTCCTTCTTTTGGAAAATTAAAAAAAAAAAAAATGAGAGGGGAGGATTTCCAGCCGCCTGCTCCCTCCCCTTTTAGTCGCCTTCTACAACATGCAGGGAATACGTGGGAAGCATTCTTAATCCCCTATCTGCAAACGTGGGAGACAGCGACAAAGCAAAAAAAAAAAAAAATATATATATATATAGGAAGAGAGGAAAGTGATTGGTTCTCAGTGAATGTAGGTTTGCGGCAGGGGTGTGTGATGTCTCCATGGTTGTTTAATTTGTTTATGAATGGGGTTGTTAGGGACGTGAATGCAAGAGTTTTGGAAAGAGGGGCAAGTATGAAGTCTGTTGGGGATGAGAGAGCTTGGGAAGTGAGTCAGTTGTTGTTCGCTGATGATACAGCGCTGGTGGCTGATTCATGTGAGAAACTGCACAAGCTGGTGACTGAGTTTGGTAAAGTGTGTGAAAGAAGAAAGTTAAGAGTAAATGTGAATAAGAGCAAGGTTATTAGGTACAGTAGGGTTGAGGGTCAAGTCAATTGGGAGGTAAGTTTGAATGGAGAAAAACTGGAGGAAGTAAAGCGTTTTAGATATCTGGGAGTGGATCTGGCAGCGGATGGAACCATGGAAGCGGAAGTGAACCATAGGGTGGGGAGGGGGCGAAAATCCTGGGAGCCTTGCAGAATGTGTGGATGTCGAGAACATTATCTCGGAAAGCAAAAATGGGTATGTTTGAAGGAATAGTGGTTCCAACAATGTTGTATGGTTGCGAGGGGTGAGCTATGGATAGAGTTGTGCGCAGGAGGGTGGATGTGCTGGAAATGAGATGTTTGAGGACAATGTGTGGTGTGAGGTGGTTTGATCGAGTAAGTAATGTAAGGGTAAGAGAGATGTGTGGAAATAAAAAGAGCGTGGTTGAGAGAGCAGAAGAGGGTGTTTTGAAATGGCTTGGGCACATGGAGAGAATGAGTGAGGAAAGATTGACCAAGAGGATATATGTGTCGGAGGTGGAGGGAACGAGGAGAAGTGGGAGACCAAATTGGAGGTGGAAAGATGGAGTGAAAAAGATTTTGAGTGATCGGGGCCTGAACATGCAGGAGGGTGAAAGGAGGGCAAGGAATAGAGTGAATTGGATCGATGTGGTATACCGGGGTTGACGTGCTGTCAGTGGATTGAATCAGGGCATGTGAAGCGTCTGGGGTAAACCATGGAAAGTTGTGTGGGGCCTGGATGTGGAAAGGGAGCTGTGGTTTCGGGTATTATTGCGTGACAGCTGGAGACTGAGTGTGAACGAATGGGGCCTTTGTCGTCTTTTCCTAGAGCTACCTCGCACACATGAGGGGGGAGGGGGATGGTATTCCATTTGTGGCGGGTGGCGATGGGAATGAATAGGGGCAGGCAGTGTGAATTGTGTGCATGGGTATATATGTATGAGTCTGTGTGTGTATATATATGTGTACATTGAGATGTATAGGTATGTATATTTGCGTGTGTGGGCGTGTGTGTGTGTACATTGTGTATGGGGGTGGGTTGTGCCATTTCTTTCGTCTGTTTCCTTGCGCTACCTCGCAAATGTGGGAGACAGCGACAAAGCAAAATAAATAAATAAATAATATATATATATATATATGTGTGGTATACCGGGGTTGACGTGCCGTCAGTGGATTGAAGCAGGGCATGTGAAGCGTCTGGGGTAAACCATGGAAAGCTGTGTAGGTATGTATATTTGCGTGTGTGGACGTATGTATATACATGTGTATGGGGGGGGGTTGGGCCATTTCTTTCGTCTGTTTCCTTGCGCTACCTCGCAAACGCGGGAGACAGCGACAAAGTATAAAAAAATATATATATATATATATATATATATATATATATATATGTGTACATTGTGTATGGGGGTGGGTTGTGCCATTTCTTTCGTCTGTTTCCTTGCGTTACCTCGCAAATGTGGGAGACAGCGACAAAGCAAAATAAATAAATAAATAATATATATATATATATATATATATATATATATATATATATATATATATATATATATATATATATTATCCCTGGGGATAGGGGAGAAAGAATACTTCCCACGTATTCCCTGCGTGTCGTAGAAGGCGACTAAAAGGGGAAGGAGCGGGTGGCTGGAAATCCTCCCCTCTCGTTTTTTTTTTTTTTTTTTTTAATTTTCCAAAAGAAGGAACAGAGAAGGGGGCCAGGTGAGGATATTCCCTCAAAGGCCCAGTCCTCTGTTCTTAATGCTACCTCGCTAATGTGGGAAATGGCGAATAGTATGAAAGAAAAAAGAAAATATATATATATATATATATATATATATATATATATATATATATATATATATATACTTTTAGTCATAAGGGTTGTATGGATAACTGCTTTACAATACACACTATAAAATGGCCACATACCATTTAATGCTTGGACAGCTGATCTGCTAAAATGGATACATATATTTCATTAAATTTGGCATGTATTTGGGATTATTCATGGGAATGATGTGCACGCAATAACTGTCAGACTGGGATGCTAAATTGATTACGTAAAACATTCAGTATGTATTGTATTCACATGGTATACAACTCTTGTACTTGATCTGAAATTCACATATCCATCATGTTGCACAAACAGTTCATGATGGATAAAGAAAACAGTAAATTAGGAAATAATTAGCACAGGTCATCCCAACAGTTCCCTTCATGGGCTATGATTTATCAGTAAATCTATCATAATAAAAAGGTCAGAACCATTAACTTAATAAAACAAAAAGTGAAAATACTGACAAACATAGGTTCAAAATGGCTTCAACAGTCTTTGAGTAAAATTAACAAATTACTCAAATAACATTATTGGAGAAATGATAGTTCTATCTCTACAGAATTATTACATTCTTTCAGAAACAGCATGTATCCTTCCTCATTAAAAGATAATTTCAAAATCAAAACAATATTCTTGAAGATCTACCTGATATTCTTAACCAGCAGTATTTATCACTGTTCAAAAACAAAACATCTACCATATAGATATATGAACAAAAAAGCTTTCAACATTGCAAAGTTTTCTTCACTCTCATACAAGGTGACATACACATTTACACATGTATCAAAAACAAATATCAAGCAGGCAAACTGCTGATGAAAAGAAAAAATATAGAGCACAAATTGGACCCTCCTTCCACATGGCCACTATTTAGTTTATGATTTTGTCTGAGTGACCAACAAGAGAATCTTTTACAAAAGGAGAGGTAAAAGAATGGTCTACATTTGAGCGAGTATAGGAGATAGACCCCATCAGTGCTTATATTATTTCTACCCATCTATATTTCTGATGCCCATTCCCCCAAGGAACTCCTATCAAGGGAGTGGCCACAGCAAGAGTCTCCACTTATCCCTGTCCTTATATGCCTCCCTCACATACGCCATTCCATGCATTCTTCCCCCATTTTTCTCCCCACAGTATTCTTCAATTAAAAATAAGTTTTCTCTTTAAAACACTGTAAACTAGCCAACTGTGACAAAATGTTCTCGTTCTAATGAAAATAAAAGTTTAAAAGTTAGTAAAATAGACAAAAAATTCTTTCAACCTGCAGCTATATAATTCCATTCCCGTGTACAGTCAAGCAACCTACATCTGTTTTCCTTTTGACTATATGTCAAAGAAGTAAAAAAGCAGACACACATCTCTCCAATACATTAAGCTATTATATAATTCCATTCCTGTGTACAGTCAAGCAACCTACATCTGTTTTCCTTTTGACTATATGTCAAAGAAGTAAAAAAGCAGACACACATCTCTCCAATACATTAAGCTATTAGACTTTGTTAAGCCATGCTGTATATGACGTTGTTTGGCTAACTTAAACTTTTAGATTTAAATATCTGATTTTGGAGAATAGCAGGATATTCTAAGCTATAGCTCAATGCATAAAAATGGAACTTTGTCTAAAAAAAAAAAGTTTATCAGTGCCCAAGAGATAACTACATAACAGGTGCTTGTGTACTAGGTGTCTGTCGACATTATCAATGGGAAAAGGGAACAGACTTGAGTCAATCACTGTAGATGGGGTGGATCAGACATATACATCCGTCACTTAAGTGTGCTACCATGATTAAAATATTTCATGCTAATATATGCTTTTCTTGCTTTTTCATTTTGCAAACTGTCATTAGAAATGTCTCCATTCATACCCAACCCCTCTTCCAAATCACACATGTAAAATATCTTGACTTCAAAAAATCAGATCATTACTCAAGCATCTACTGAAATACTTCTATCCCTACCTAAACAGCCAACTAACTTTACCAATCGTCTCTTTTGAGGGCATCCGCATCCTCTTCCATCTTCACCAACCTATCATCAGCCACCCATCCTACATGACTATACCACTTCAAATTACTTTCATCTATGCCTTTCTAACAATTTCTTCCTGTGAATCATTCTCATATCTCCAGTCTTCACGTTTCCAAAATGGTGACTATGCTGTGTAAATTATCCATCTCTACTGCTCTTACATTCTGCTTAATACAAATCATCTATGTATACACATTTTTTTATTTTGCAACATTTAGGATTAACATCTATATATGAAATGGGACAAGGACTCAATCATGCAACTTTCTTCCATATTCTGCATTTAAATAATTTTCTATTCATTAAAGCTATCTTTGCACCAATAGAATTTTCTCTTGTGCCTAGCTACTCTCAAACTGCAGCTTTCTTGCAATGATTCATACTGACAATTATTCCCACTGTAACTAAACCCATTAAAGGTGACTAATTCTTCCCTAGTCAACTTTCATAACACAGCAGCAACCCTGTGACTAATTCTTCCCTAGTCAACTTTCATAACACAGCAGCAACCCATCTCTTTCAAAAACAGGAAACTTACAAGTCAGGTCAATATCCATTGTCTTAATCATGAGATGCGTGCACAGGCATCTATGAGAATTTCAGTTCACATTTAATTCCAACTCTGATCTTTGACCCTTTAGTTCCACTTGACATTCAGGTATACCACTAAATTTCCGGCAACTGATGGTTCAGCACCTCCTTTAGTCTGTACAAAATTACGTGAGGGAACTTGAAATTACCGGAGCTACCAGACTAGTTTACTGGGCGGCCACAGATGGCATTGTGAGTAGGGCGCGCTTATTTTTTATTCTTTACACTGCACTCGTAGGTGGTGATACCAGAATTCTGAGAGATTCTAACTTATTTTGCTTAAATCTAACCCTAGCTATGGCTTCTAAGATGTATGAGAGTGTCAGTCATGGTGTCAAACGTAAACACCAGGCCATATTGATCACTGATAAAGCAGAACTGTTGGAAAAAATGGACCGTGGTGTTTCAGTGTGACATCTACAGTGTTGGTTCAACTGTTTATGATATAAAGAAGCAAAGGGTAAAAATATTGAAATTCTATGCAAACAGCGACTCCAAAAAGCAAATGACTATTAGAAAAACTATGAAAGATGGTAAGAGTACTGAAAACTATTGAGTGATGATGGAATGGTTTCAACAGCGTCGGAGTGATGGAGTGGACTTGTCAGGTAGCATGATAATGGACTAGGCTAAGTTGTTCCATACAGAACTTAAATTACAACATGAGCGTGACTATAGTGAAGGATGGTTTCAAAGATTCAAGGAGTGTCATGGCATTTCCATGAATAAAATGTGCGGAGAAAAGCGGTCTGCAAACCACAAAGGAGCTACCAAGTATGAGGACAAATTTGAAAAACTCATAGCTGACAAGCACCTTAGTCCTGAGCAGGTGTATAATGCAGATGAAACTGCATTATTCTGGCGATGAACACCTAGGAAAACACTAAAAATAGAAGACGAAGAAGACCCCACAGATTTCAAACTTATGTACTATTGTACAAATACCTGTATTTCATTCATTTTATCTAATTTACATCTAATATTTGTTTAATTTAAATTTCTAGCAGTCCATGGTATACTTTAGATACATGGGAGATGTATAATTAGTGGGTTAGAGGTGTGTTGATGAATTATTATTACAACACCACGGCTGGTTCGGCAAAATGGTTAATCCTGCGAGGCTTTGGAACCAAGAATGCCGGAAAATCAGTGGTGTACCTGTATAGAACTTTGAACACCTGATCCTTATTTTTGCCAACTTCACTAAAAACAAATTCACAAATACATAATTCACTTCTTCCCAAACAAATTTTCTTTATAACAAGTTAAAATTTCCATAGACACAGTTCAACTATATGCATTCATCTTATTCATTGCTAAAAATGAAATAATAAAGACACAGCAAATGATGAGATGAAAAAATAAAACAGGAAAAATCTACTTGTGCGTACTGATATGACTTAAATAAGTATGATCTATCAGCACCTTTACCATATGTGGAGTTTTCAATAGCTTGATTACCATCTTCATGTAGTTGGGATAAGACATTAGTACTGTCTAAAAAACTAAATATCTTTAAACTCCAAATACGATTCGTTGGACATCTTTGAACTTTAATTAGTTAAAAGAAAAATAGTAATAAAAACTTGATAAACAAAGCAATTAACATATCTCTGAATTGTAAGCACTTATTCTAAGCTTGTCTAAAAGTAATAAAAAAGTAAAAGACTTAAATTATGAATATGATAAATACAACAAAACATGGTAATTACACAATGAGATGCTAAAATACATCAAAAATTTTACTTGTGAGTGTTGCAATGACTTATGGGAAGGGCAGCTCACTCAAGCTATTTCCAAATGATTATTCATACAGTTCATAAAATAAATTAGTCTTTTAACTAAAACAAAAAATATAAAGAGAATGTGACAAAAATTGAGACACAAACATATGCCTGAAAAGAAAAAATATATTTTTGCACATTTAAATATAGGGGAAAAACAGCAAAAGTCTCTAAAACTACTTAGAATAACAACTGAGAACAATGAATGAAAAATGGTGAGCAATGATATAATAAGGTAAATTAGAAAAAAATTATTTGTGGATATTACAAAGAATTATGGGAAGTGTGACATACTGATGCCAGCTGATGTGTGATGTGTAATGTGTGGAGCAATGCAGTACTTATGTATACAAATAGTTCTCTCTGTTGATGACACAGCAACAAATGAAGAAGCCAAAATAAAAGTTAATCCTTGAAATAAAGTGAGAAATAATGAAAAAGACCAGAAATGGCATGGAGGGGGACCCCAGAGTTTGGTCAAGTATACAACACTAATAAATCCAACACCACCCATTCTCATGCATCTCTGTAGTTCTCTACATCTGCCTAACATTAAGCTCTTCAGAAGCTTAAAACAAGCAATGTACTTGAAAATAAAGTATTCCCATTAATAGCTTCTTTTAGAAATATTTACATTAATTTATCAAACTGCTATTAGTGTATACATGACAGCTTAATACAGCGTTTAATCTTTGTCAAAAGAGGAACTTTGGTATTAGCTGGGAATGGAATCTGTGTTTATGATGGAAACCCTTCTTTAATCATAACAAATTTGTTTGCATCAGCCTTTTCTAGAAATGTAACCCTCGGTATAAATGAACATCATGAATGTGTAGTATCCATGGTAAATTTTTAATATTCACTCACCAAATCATCATACATTATGAGCTCAAGGATCTAATCATTGCATTTTAAATATCTTATCCGGTGACTTTGACATAAAATAACCCAACTCCTAAACCAGTCAGGTGCAAAACCCTCTATTCAAGTATCTTTAGTATACTTCAAGTCCACATCCATTTATGCTTGTCTCCACTCCATGACATAGAGCTTTATCTTAATCCACCCTAGCCTAAAAAAAAAAAACTAATTTGTGTAGGAATTTACTTGCCCTATCTGTATTATAACACTGGTATACATTCAACATACAGTCATGAGATTAATTAAGCAGCATATTGGTGCACATGACCCTGTGATTTTGATCTACAAGCCCTTGTCCTCAGAAAATTAATCACATGGAGACCTTTGTTTGCAGAATCTATGGTATAAGAATGGTACATGTACAATCACTATGTCATAAAACCTCTTCAACATAAGCATTCAGTAGCATTATACTATGCAAGACCTTGTAACATTGATTTTACACCCCATTTCCTTGATAACCTAATCAAAAATAGAACTCAGCATACCAGTGCTACAAGTGCAGTTCATATTTAATCATCTAGTCATGAGAAAACATGTACACAAAGTTAAGATACATTGGTGCACAAATACAAGAGGAGCAAACTAGTGTGCTCCTCTGCTTTGTGGTAGGGAACATAAAAAGCTAGTGCAATAGGCAAATTCTACCGAGACCTGCAACTATTCAACCAAACACAGTCAACTTATCATCCATGGGGATAAGGGAGAAAGAATACTGCTCATGTACCCCTCTGTGTCATAAAACACAAAGGGAATACAAAGAAATTTAAACAGCAGCAGACCAATAGGTCCTTTCGAGGCTTTTGTGACAGAAAGACATCAGAAACTCCCAGATTAGCGGAGTAAAATTTAGAAGGCATACATCCAGTTCATCTACAATTATCTGCAAATTGTCTTGAGGCACAAATAATGTAAGTTGTGGACTTGAAGCAAAACATTTATCAACTCTATTCTTAAACTTATTTATAGTTCTGACTTCAACTACTCTAATCAGCAAATAGTTCCATATGCTAACAATCATATTTAAGATAAAGCACTTCACCTCAGTTGTGGTAAAATGTTTGCAAACGAGCTTTTATCCATTATTGTGAGTGAAATCAGACAAATAAAGCCTTCAGTAAATTGACATAAAGATTATCAAAGCCTTTGATAATTTTGAATTCTTCTATTAGATCACCTCTTAGCTTTCTCTTTTCCAGGCTAAACAGATTCCTGTTATTCAATCTCCTCTTGCAGGATTTGTTTCTCAGTCTGAGGAATAATTAAGGTTGCTCAACACTGCATTCTTTCCATTGTCTATGTCTATCTTCAGGAAGGTTGGTTAAAACTGAACACAATTTTCAAGATGGGGACGAACCAATGAATTGTATAAAGATGATTTCCCCAGTCTTAAATTCAAGAGCCCTATCTATGAATCCAGTATTTTTGTTTTGCCCTTTTCACTGCCTCTGTAAACTGCTTACTTGGTTTTAAGTCACCAGAGATCATCAAGCCCATATATTTCCTTGTTTACCTTTTGCATTCAACTGAATTTATGTTGTAGCCTGCCTTTTCGTTTATTCTACCAATAAGTAAAATTTTGCACTAGACAATAAAATTCATTTGCCACCTACGAGTCCAGTCCATCATTTTGTCTATGTTAGTATGAAGCTGCTGACATTCAAGTTCATTTGTAGATCTATTTTCCAGCTTTGTATCAAGTATGATATCTTGCAATGAAAGATTAATATATATATATGAGAAAGAGAACTGGTCCCAAGACTGATCCTTGCAGAACTCCACCTTACATCTAACCATCCTGAATCTCAACCATTAATCACAACTCTCTTTTACAGCCAGTCAACCAATTTCCTATCCACCAAAGTACAACCCCATCCATGCCATGCGACTTAATTTTTGGCAAGTAACCTATGATGCAGAAACTCACAATGCTTTTTGAAAATCTAGATGGATGATATCAAGTGCTTTTCTTTCATCATATATGCTGATCATATCATATAAGAAATAAAGCAGATTTGTTAGACACGAGCTATTTCGTCAAAAACCAAGCTGAGAAACATTTTTCAAGTGGTGGTCCTTTATGTGGTTAACAATTCTATCTTGAAGAATGGTCTCCACATATTATTGAACTACAAACATTAAGCTAACTATACAATTAATCCTAAGCAGACACTACCTTTTTTGAATGCTGGTGTTATATTGGCAAAACTCCATTCATCTGGAACTTTTCCCATAGCCCGGTGACATATTGAAAAGGGTATTCAAGGGCACAGCTATATAATGAAAAAGGCATTCAAGGGCTTAACTTTCATTTTTTGCCTCTTTTACTGTATGCAAATAAAACTTATTAGGGGCATCCATTTTATTCATTTGGTTTATTGCTGATAGTGGCAAATAAGAGGGACAGGACCAGGGGGCTGGAAATCTTTCCCTTCAGTATGACTTTCCAAAAGAAGGGACAGAGGAGAGAACTGAGAGAGGGTATTCTTCTCGACATGTCATTCATCTGTTCTTAATGCTACAACATTCACATGGGAATCAACAAATGTGTACGAAAGAAAATAGTCACCATGCTAAATCAGAATTGTCTATAAAGTCTGGTTGTGGAAGATGGTCTCTGGTCTTGTTGCATTATGCATAAAAGTGTGGGACTAGAAATGTGTGAATAAGGTCCTTGTTCCTTTGTTCCTGATACTAACTTGCTTAGGCAGGATAAATAAATGGCTATAAAGTCTTGACCACACTTATGAAAATGAAAATGATGATGATCAACACAAAAAAATACAAAAATTCCAACTTTATACTAAACTCAAAGAATAGAAGAGATAAGACTTTGTTCACAGAAGTCTTTTCAAGCTGGGCCATTAACAAAAAGACAATCAAAATGGAAGTGGGCCTAGATTTCTCATTTCAGAGACATAGTCTACATTAGCAAGCAATCATATCCTTACCAAAATGGCCTTTGCTGTTACTTTTTAAATGGGGCATGAAAACAGCTACCCAATAATAAAGTTTAACCATTCAAAAGTACAAGACACCAAGAAAGAGTATGCTGAAATAATGTTGCAGCATGACCTTATGTCCTATGAGCATTGGCTACTTTTGTGAGGGATTGAACATGATGCCTCACACAACCTTTGATGTTATCAGCATCAATAACCTTCATATTCAGTACAAAAGCTTATGAACGCAAGGATCTAAGACGATGGGAATATCCCACGAAGCTGAAAACAAATACAAGTAATCCTGTTAGAGTACATAATATCAGATATATAAACTTTACTCTGGTCTAAAACTACATCCTGAAACAGAGAAAATTACCGCACTAATGTTTAGTAAATAAATTTCTTGAAAAAATATTACAGCCAAAAAGTCCTTGAACTGGTACCTTAGTAAACAATGAAGACTTTCAAAAGTATAAAATTGTGTGTAACTGGGTCAGAACAGAAAAAAGTAAGAAAAGCCCAGAAATATGGGAAATCTAAATGAGTCAAATGATGATAGCATAACATTATCTACACATAATATCATAAAATATAGTATCTGATAGCATGCCCAAAAGTTGATGACAGCTTCTAGGAGTGAACATGTGAGGAGAAAGTACATGAGAACAAAGTAAAGTAATGACATGCAGCTGGGGGGGATAAGACATGCTGTTCTGAGTGTTGGTTTAAATGTGAAGGAGCAAGAGTATGTGAAGTGTTTTACATAACTAAGAATAGATGTAACAGCATATGTAACCATGGGGGGCTGAGGTGAGTCATAAGTTGGGAGAGGAGGCTAAGAAGCTGTGTGCATTAAGAAGAATGTGGAGGGCAAGGTCAGAGTCTAATTTTTTGCATAGACAAGTATGAATGACAGTGCAGAAGTTCTGAAAGTGTTGTATGGATGCATGTCTTGGGCCCCAATAAAAAAACAAGAAAGATGGGTGGACATGTTGGAAATTAAAATGCCGGAGGACAATATGTGGTATGAAGTACGTTAATTGCACAAGTAATATTTCATAAGAGAAAGGTGTGGTAGTGAGTGCAGTCTGGTTGAGAGAGGTGACCGGGGTGTGCTGAAATGGTTCAGACAGAGGGAGAGAATGCAGACAGAAAAGACTGGCTAAGAGGATCAATATGTCAAAGGTAGAGGGAGAAAGAGGACCAAGGTGATAGAAGGATGGAAAGGAGGAGGCTTTGTAGTAATTGGGCCTAAACATTACGGAGGGTGAGAGGCATGCATTGGACAGAATGAACTGGATCAACGTGGTATTAAGTAAGCAAGGTGCTGTCAGTGGGCTGAATTATGCCATATGAAGCAGTCAAAGTAACCATGGAACAGCCTGTGGCACTCTGCTGTAAATAATAGAATTGGTTTCATTACATAACACATGAAAGCTTAAAAAATGGATGAGTGTAAATGTGGTCATGGCAAACCAAGAAATAGTCTCTGGGATTGAGTTGTAAACAGTGGATGCTGGTTTCATTACATTAAACATGACAGCTACAGAGTGGATATAGGTAAATGAAGCCAATCTTTCTTTCTTCCTGCCATCAACTTACTAAGGTGGAAGAAGGATCTAGGTATAAATAAATGTAATGAAGGGGCAACAATAATAATTACATGGAGGGCATCTTAATGACTCAGATGAGCACATATGGCATAAATACAGGAAGACAAAGAAATACAATGTATGTGTATATGGTTATCATACCCTAAAGGAATGAAAAACACAACTGGATGAGGTTTCTCAACCCATGGCAAAATGCAGTGGTAAGAGAAACTTCTTGAGAACTACTTTCATTGAACAGTGATCAAGAAGAAACCATCTCACTTCCATCTACAGGAACAGTTATGATAAAGGAAAAAAATAAAAAGGGAGAAAGAAAGGGGGTGGAGGTGTCTAAGAAGTATACCATCTAAATGTTGCCGAGTGAAAACTACCACACTTTCACTACAACACTTAAGAATAGTGTAAAAGCTAAGAAAATAGTAATCCAACCTAATGCCAGCAATATAATGATCATATTTCTACATTTGAGAGACCGTGCATGTACAGGTTATTCAAATCACACTCAAAAGAGGGATTCTTGATATGTAAAAATAAATAGGAATCAAATTCATAACTGTACAAGTCAAAACTTAATTTACCAAACATTAGAATAAAAATGTTTTAAGATATTTACCAGGGAGAGAATAAATGGACTTGTAGAAAAGTCCCAAGTTTATGAATCATCTCTTTAAAACTTTCGCAACTCAAGCAAATCTTTCCATTAGCAAATACAGATCCTTGCAATACTGAGTCATGTTAATGACCATACTCTTGAAAGATGACTGGGGAGAAGGGGGGAAAAAAAAAAGTAAAGCTGGAAATCCATGATGGCCACAGAGGTAGAATGATGTTATGGCCTAAAAGCTAAACATCTGGGTTGACCATTTTAACTTTTTTTCCTCTGAGTGAGGAACCTATAAAGTACTTGTCAAATGCCTAAGTTCAAAGCTAAATTCATTTGGATCGTTGGATTTGCTTGCATTAAAAAGTTTCCCGGTAATAATCAATGACCAATATTGATCAATGCTTGATCATGCAGGCCAATGTATAAGTTTACTTTGATGGACCAAGAAAGATACTACACCGGATTTCTGTTTCGTAATTCACTGATCTGAATCATTACCAATAAAAGTCTGTCCTACACCAAATTTGCTGTTTCGTACTGCAACACAAAGATTTTTACACAGAAAGTAACTCTGTATTTACCGTAATAATTTCATTCTAAAGCTGTAAAAATCAGTGTGCTATTTTTGCAATATTTCCTTCATTTCTAATATCGAACACCAATAATTTTTGAGCAATGGCACAACTATTTCAAAAAATAAACCCAGACAATATGACATGCACAAACTGACCTCTGGTCAGGCAGCATAAGGCCACATCTGCAAAAGAGGGCTTTGCTTCTATATTTGAGCAAGCTTCCCATTCTTCATGAAATGTACTTTGTCAATGGTACTGATCACCTACAAGGTCCCTGGTTTCAAATACAGAGACACAAACATGATTGAGCCAGCTGCATGAGAGAAATAGGAAAATGTCCCAAACCCAAATTTAAGAAACTATTTTATGATCACATGCCATTATAAATAATCTATCATAAATACCATAAGCTGAGTTAGTTGTATGTATTATATTTGAACTCATTATGCATTACCCAAAGCTTCCATCCTCAATCATCCCAGAAGCAAAAGCTATAAGATTCTTACAGCCTGAGCTGATTTAATCATTAATCCTTCAATGGCAAAATCTAAAACGACATCTGAATTTATCTGAACCATCATCAAATTCATGCCTTCATCTCTAATTCATATTCAAGAATTTCACTGTGCCATACTCTCTGGCATATAACATTCTATAAACATAATTTCTATTTCACTTACTGTTTGAGGATATGAAAATGCTATCTCCTAAATGACTTATTGGCTGGTTGAATTACTGCTAGGTAAGTAGAGAAGCATTAACTAAGAATTTAGTCATACTTACTATCAAGAATGTAAAACAGCTCTTAAATAACATATCCAATCTCCTTTCAAGTTTAAGCATAAGCTCATGATAAAATATACATAATTACTTACAGAAGGTGTAGGCACACTGACAAACCTATATATACTGTCTATGTTCAAGCAACTGATATCACAGCGAAAGAATGCCTTCAGTAACACTGAAGAGGCTTACCAAGCATCTCTCACAAAGGGACTGCCATTTGTATATCATCACCTGAGGTTTACGCATTTCAGCATTCACATTCAGTCAGTATTTCCTGTAAATGGTCACTTTCCATTATGCTGTAAGGATTGACCAGTTTATGTATTTCATTTTTGGCCAATCAATAAGCACATCTCATGGCAAGAGGAGAAAAAAGTCAGCTGAAGAAAATATGATGCTGTAGTATTTCCAAAAGAGACAATTCTGCTTATATCCAAAGAAGAGTGAAATTGTTGGTTTCATTTGTTCAATGAATGTAATCACTCTATTAACATTGCACTCCATTAACAATAAAACGTTGCACCAGACCTTAGTAAATCTGTTTCAGTATGCTTTTTCACTCAATTCTAGTCTATCTTAATTTTTGTCATGTAGAACTCCAGCTCCTTTCAACTCCATGACTCCTTTCAAACATATCCACTGCAGCTTGTATATGCAAGTTGATTACAAACATCTTTATCTATATCCAACACACAGCAGCTTTTCAAACATTTTATTTATTGTACATTCTATTCAGGTATTATATGCAGTAATCGGTTAACATTGCGTGGAGATAAAAAACTTGGAGACAACTTCTGTGCACAAACAAAGTACTCTTTTAAGCAGCAGTCGATCAGATTTTACAGAGATCATCAGTACTTCACCAGACTGAATTACAAAGTGCTTTAAACGTAAGCCTCTTCCATTATTGTAACACCAAGCCAACCTGCAAAAAAAAAAAGTTATTACTACTTGCTTTACAATATTTAGAATTTTTCGTGTTTGAAGTTTGAGAAACTTTTGCATGCAACAAGGATTATCATATATCACTCTCTTTAGACACCACAAACACATCAGACAGACCTATCAGGCAAAAAAATAAGAGGGTTTATTAAGTCTTTAAGTGGTACAAAGTTCCTTCAAGTGATAGGCAGTACAAAGGACCCTGACTTCTGAAATGCGTTACCCAGCGATAATATGTCACTATCATCATCATCATGACCTTCATCATGAATCATTTCACAAAAATGTTAAATGAATATGCAGATACATCCTATAATCACAATTAATTGATCAAATGAGGTAATATTAAGGAAAATAAGGCCTTTTGGGGAAATTACAAAAACAAACTGGGATAAAGGAGAGTTTAACAAACTTTCAATGAATATTGAGGGTGGGGAAAACTAAAGGCATTCACTTACTGAGCTAACAAGAAACAAACATAACTTTAACAGGAGCACCTGAGGGCTGTTCTCTGAAAACAGTGTTCTTAATTATTTCGTAAACACAAAACAAAGAGCTGTATTTCTACCTGGCTTTGAAAATGCTTGAAAATAAATCTTAGTTTAGCTACAGGAAAACATCTTCCCTAAGTAACACAAAAATTTCAAATATTTCAGAGAGGTAGCAACTGATTAAAGGATAACCAGTTGACTCTTTACAACATATAACAATCTGGAATCATGCGCTGCACTAGACAGATAAATAAACTCATCTCTATAATTGAAAAGACAATGCATATCAAAATGTATGAACAGAGATACTGATTTCAACTGATGAATCAACAGTGTAAGCATAAAATCATAATTCTCGAGGAGTAATATGCAAAATGAGAGCAAGGTTGCACGATTGTGATGAAATATCTAATCATAGAGAAACAGAATGGAAGTCATTATAGTTGTTTATATATGGCACTGTGTTGTTTGTTAAAACACAAGGAGAGCTAGAGAGAACTGTGGGCTACTTTGATTCAGTATTCGAGGAAAGGATGATGAAAACATATGAAAATAAAAATAAGATGATACTTTTCTGAAAGGATGGGAGATTGTATGAAAGATGTCTATTTGTTTGAATATTTTCTTGTAATGATTACTTTCAAAGTAGGAAAGCTGAAGTTGATAGCAGATCTATGTTAAGGATAAAAAAAAAAAACTGTAGTTGTACTGTAAACACTGGTGAATGGAAAAACGTGTGCTAAGATTGTGCTATAAACCAGTATGAAGTACTTGTCTTAATACTAATGTATGGATGTGAAACCCATACACTGGTGCCTATGCACCTGGTCATGAGAAGAAAGATAAAAAAAAGGCAAGTGTTTTGGGAGCAGCTGAGTGAGTGTGCTAGCAGCTTTGAAGCACAAGACTGGGTTATACAGATGGGAGATTTGAATGCAAAGGTGAGTAATGTGGCAGTTGAGGGTATAATTGGTGTACATGGGGCGTTCAGTGTTGTAAATGGAAATGGTAAAGAGTTTGTAGATTTGTGTGCTGAAAAAGGACGAGTGAATGAGAATACCTGGTTTAAAAAAGAGAGATATACATAAGTATATGTATGTAAGTAGGAGAGATGGCCAGAGAGCATTACTGGATTACATGTTAATTGATAGGCACGTGAAAGAGAGACTTTTGGATGTTAATGTGCTGAGAGGGGCAACTGGAGGGATGTCTGATCATTATTTTGTGGAGGTGAAGGTGAAGATTTGCATAGGTTTTCAGAAAAGAAGAGAATGATGGGGTTAAGAGAGTGGTGAGAGTGAGCGAGCTTGGAAAGGAGACTTGTGTGAGGAAGTACCAGGAGAGATTGAGTGCAGAATGTTAAAAGGGGAAAGCAAATGATGTAAGGGGAGTGGGGGAGGAATGGGATGTATTTAGGGAAGCAGTGATGGCTTGCATAAAAGATGCTGGTGGCATGAGAAAGGTGGGAGGTGGGCAGATTAGAGAGGGGTAGTAAATGTTGGGATGAAGTAAGATTGTTGGTGAAATAGAAGAGAGCCACATTTGGATGATTTTTGCAGGGAAGTAGTGCAAATGACTGGGAGATGTATAAAAGAAAGAGGCAAGAGGTCAAGAGAAAGGTGCAAGAGATGAAAAAGAGGGCAAATAAGAGTTGGGGCAAGAGAGTATCATCAAATTTTAGGGAGAATAAAAAGACGTTTTGGGGGAGGTAAATAAAGTGCGTAAGACAAGAGAACAAATGGGAACATTGGTGAAGGGGGTTAATGGGGATGTAATAACAAGTAGTGGTGAAGTGAGAAGGAGATGCTGTGAGTATTTTGAAGGTTTGTTGATTGTGTTTGACAATAAGAGTGGCAGATATATGGTGTTTTGGTCGAGGTGGTGTGCAAATTGAGAGAGTCATGGAGAATGGTTTAGTAAATAGAGAAAAGGTAGTGAAAGCTTTATGGAAGATGAAAGCCAGCAAGGTGGTGGGTTTGGACAGTATTGCAGTGGAATTTATCAAAAAAGGGGGGCATGACTGTGTTGTTGACTGGTTGGTAAGGATATTCAATGTATGTGTGGTTCATGGTGCAGTACCTGAGGATTGGCAGAATGCATGCATAGTGCCAATGTATAAAGGCAAAGGGGATATAGGTGAGTGTTCAAATTACACAGGTATAAGTTTGTTGAGTATTCCTGGGAAATTACATGAAAGGGTATAGATTGAGAGGGTAAAGGCATGTACAGAGTATCAGACTGGGGAAAAGCAGTGTGGTTTCATAAGTGGTAAAGGATGTGTGGATCAGGTGTTTGCTTTGAAGAATGTATGTGAGAAATACTTGTAAAAACAAATGGATTTGAATGCAGCATTTATGGATCTGGAGAAGGCATATGACAGAGGTGATAGAGATGCTTTGCGGAAGGTATTAAGAGTATATGGTGTGGAAGGTAAGCTGCTAGAAGCAGTGAAAAGTTTTTACTCAGTATGTAAGGCATGTGTATATGTAGGAAGAGAGGAAAATGATTGGTTCCCAGTGAATGTTGGTTTGCGGCAGGGGTGCATGATGTCTCCATGGTTGTTTAATTTGTTTATGGCTGGTTTGTTAGGGAGGTGAATGCAAGAGTTTGTGAATGACAGGGCTAGGGAAGTGAGTCAGTTGTTGTTCGCTGATGATACAGCACTGGTGGCTGATATGGGTGAGAAACTGCAGAAGTTGGTGACTGAGTTTGGTAAAATGTGTGAAAGAAGAAAGTTGAGAGTAAATGTGAATAAGAGCAAGGTTATTAGGTTCAGTAGGGTTGAGGGACAAGTTAATTGGGAGGTAAGTTTGAATAGAGAAAAACTGGAGAAAGTGAAGAGTTTCAGATATCTGGAAGTGGATTTAGCAGTGGATGGAACCATGGAAGTGGAAGTGAGTCATGGGGTAGGGGGTATGGGAGTGTTGAAGAATGTGTGGAAGGCAAGAACGTTATCTTGGAGAGCAAATATGGGTATGTTTGAAGGAATAGTGGTTCCAACAATGTTGTATGGTTGTGAGGCGTGGGCTATGGATAGAGTTGTGCGCAGGAGGGTGGATGTGCTGGAAATGAGATGTCTGAGGACAATATGGGGTGTGAGATGGTTTGATTAAGTAATGATAGGGTAAGAGAGGTGTGTGGTAATAAAAAGAGTGTGGTTGAGAGAGCAGAAGAGGGTGATTTGAAATGGTTTGGGCACATGGAGAGAATGAGAGAGGAAAGACTGACAAAGAGGATGTATAAGTCAGAGGTGGAGGGAACGAGGAGAAGTGGGAGAGGAGAAGTGCCATTCATGTGCGGCAGGGTGGCGAGAGGAATGGATGGGGGCAGCAAGTGTGGATGTGTACACGTGTACGTATGTATCTTGGATGTGTACACGTGTACGTATATGTATGTACACATTAAAATGTATACGTACGTATATGTGTGTGTGTGCTAGAGACTTAAGTGTGAACGAATGGGGCCTTTGTTGTCTTTTCCTAGCGCTACCTCGCACACATGAGGGGGGAGCGGGATGTTATTCCATGTGTGGCGAGGTGGCGATGGGAATGAATAAAGGCAGACAGTGTGAATCGTGTGCATGGGTATATATGTATGTGTCTGTGTGTGTATATATATGTGTACATTGAGATGTATGGGTATGTATATTTGCGTGTGTGGATGTGTATGTATATTCACGTGTATGGGTGTGGGTTGGGCCATTTCTTTCGTCTGTTTCCTTGCGCTACCTCGCAAACGCGGGAGACAGCGACAAAGCAAAATAATAATAATAATAATAAAAAAATATATATTCATTTTTATTTATTTTGCTTTGTCGCTGTCTCCCGCGTTTGCAAGGTAGTGCAAGGAAACAGACGAAAGAAATGGCACAACCCACCCCCATACACATGTATATACATACACGTCCACACACGCAAATATACATACCTATACATCTCAATGTACACATATATATATACACACACAGACACATACATATATATACCCATGCACACAATTCACACTGTCTGCCTTTATTCATTCCCATCGCCACCTCGCCACACATGGAATAACATCCCCTCCCCCCTCATGTGTGCGAGGTGGCGCTAGGAAAAGACAACAAAGGCCCCATTCGTTCACACTCAGTCTCTAGCTGTCATGCAATAATGCCCGAAACCACAGCTCCCTTTCCACATCCAGGCCCCACACAACTCTCCATGGTTTACCCCAGACGCTTCACATGCCCTGATTCAATCCACTGACAGCACGTCAACCCCGGTATACCATATCGATCCAATTCACTCTATTCCTTGCCTGCCTTTCACCCTCCTGCATGTTCAGGCCCCAATCACTCAAAATCTTTTTCACTCCATCTTTCCACCTCCAATTTGGTCTCCCACTTCTCCTCGTTCCCTCCACCTCCGACACATATATCCTCTTGGTCAATCTTTCCTCACTCATTCTCTCCATGTGCCCAAGCCATTTCAAAACACCCTCTTCTGCTCTCTCAACCACGCTCTTTTTATTTCCACACATCTCTTTTACCCCTACATTACTTACTCGATCAAACCACCTCACACCACACATTGTCCTCAAACATCTCATTTCCAGCACATCCACCCTCCTACGCACAACTCTATCCATAGCCCATGCCTCGAATCATACAACATTGTTGGAACCACTATTCCTTCAAACATACCCATTTTTGCTTTCCGAGATAATGTTCTCGACTTCCACACATTCTTCAAGGCTCCCAGGATTTTCGCCACCTCCCCCACCCTATGATTCACTTCCGCTTCCATGGTTCCATCCGCTGACAGATCCACTCCCAGATATCTAAAACACTTTACTTCCTCCAGTTTTTCTCCATTCAAACTTACCTCCCAATTGACTTGACCCTCAACCCTACTGTACCTAATAACCTTGCTCTTATTCACATTTACTCTTAACTTTCTTCTTTCACACACTTTACCAAACTCAGTCACCAGCTTCTGCAGTTTCTCACATGAATCAGCCACCAGCGCTGTATCATCAGTGAACAACAACTGACTCACTTCCCAAGCTCTCTCACCCACAACAGACTTCATACTTGCCCCCCTTTCCAAAACTCTTGCATTCACCTCCCTAATAACCCCATCCATAAACAAATTAAACAACCATGGAGACATCACACACCCCTGCCGCAAACCTACATTCACTGAGAACCAATCACTTTCCTCTCTTCCTACACGTACACATGCCTTACATCCTCGATAAAAACTTTTCACTGCTTCCAATAACTTGCCTCCCACACCATATATTCTTAATACCTTCCACAGAGCATCTCTATCATATGCCTTCTCCAGATCCATAAATGCTACATACAAATCC
Organism: Panulirus ornatus; assembly: GCF_036320965.1. Taxonomy (NCBI): domain Eukaryota; kingdom Metazoa; phylum Arthropoda; class Malacostraca; order Decapoda; family Palinuridae; genus Panulirus; species Panulirus ornatus. The sequence goes on from NC_092286.1 coordinate 28,825,655, forward strand.
ATTTGCTTTTCTAAGTATTTCTCACATACATTCTTCAAAGCAAACACCTGATCCATACATCCTCTACCACTTCTGAAACCACACTGCTCTTCCCCAATCTGATGCTCTGTACATGCCTTCACCCTCTCAATCAATACCCTCCCATATAATTTACCAGGAATACTCAACAAACTTATACCTCTGTAATTTCAGCACTCACTCTTATCCCCTTTGCCTTTATACAATGGCACTATGCACGCATTCCGCCAATCCTCAGGCACCTCACCATGAGTCATACATACATTAAATAACCTTACCAACCAGTCAACAATACAGTCACCCCCTTTTTTAATAAATTCCACAGCAATACCATCCAAACCTGCTGCCTTGCCGGCTTTCATCTTCCGCAAAGCTTTTACTACCTCTTCTCTGTTTACCAAATCATTTTCCCTAACCCTCTCACTTTGCACACCACCTCGACCCAAACACCCTATATCTGCCACTCTGTCATCAGACACATTCAACAAACCTTCAAAATACTCATTCCATCTCCTTCTCACATCACCACTACTTGTTATCACCTCCCCATTTACGCCCTTCACTGAAGTTCCCATTTGCTCCCTTGTCTTACGCACCCTATTTACCTCCTTCCACAACATCTTTTTATTCTCCCTAAAATTTACTGATAGTCTCTCACCCCAACTCTCATTTGCCCTTTTTTTCACCTCTTGCACCTTTCTCTTGACCTCCTGTCTCTTTCTTTTATACTTCTCCCACTCAATTGCATTTTTTCCCCCTAAAATTTAATGATGCTCTCTCACCCCAACTCTCATTTGCCATCTTTTTCACCTCTTGCACCTTTCTCTTGACTTCCTGTCTCTTTCTTTTATACATCTCCCACTCAATTGCATTTTTTCCCTGCAAAAATCGTCCAAATGCCTCTCTCTTCTCTTTCACTAATAATCTTACTTCTTCATCCTACCACTCACTACCCTTTCTAATCAACCCACCTCCCACGCTTCTCATGCCACAAGCATCTTTTGCGCAATCCATCATTGATTCCCTAAATACATCCCATTCCTCCCCCACTCCCCTTACTTCCATTGTTCTCACCTTTTTCCATTCTGTACTCAGTCTCTCCTGGTACTTCCTCACACAAGTCTCCTTCCCAAGCTCACTAACTCTCACCACCCTCTTCACCCCAACATTCACTCTTCTTTTCTGAAAACCCATACAAATCTTCACCTTAGCCTCCACAAGATAATGATCAGACATCCCTCCAGTTGCACCTCTCAGCACATTAACATCCAAAAGTCTCTCTTTCTCGCACCTGTCAATTAACACTTAATCCAATAACGCTCTCTGGCCATCTCTCCTACTTACATACATATACTTATGTATATCCCACTTTTTAAACCAGGTATTCCCAATCACCAGTCCTTTTTCAGCACATAAATCTACAAGCTCTTCACCATTTCCATTTACAACACAGATGCCAACATAATACATATACATACATACACATACACAGAAATATTCATAGATACACATTTAAGTATTCATACTTGCTTACCTTCATCTGTTCCTGGTGCCACCCCGCCCCATAGGAAACAGCACTGCCATACCCTACGTCAGCAAGGTAGCACCAGGAAAACAGATAAAAAAGGCCACATTCCTTCACTTTCAGTCTCTAGCTGTCATTTGTAAAGCACTGAAACCACAGATCCCTATTCACATCCAGGCCCCATAGACCATTCCATGGTTTACCCCAGACGTTTTGCATGTCCTGGTTCAGTCTACTGACAGCACATCGACCCCAGTATACCACATCATTCCAATTCACTCTATTCCTTGAACACCTCTCGCCTTCCTTCACCTTCAGGCCCTAATCGGTCAAAATCACCTACAAATTGGTCTCCCGCTTCTCCTTATTCCCTCCACCTCTGACAAATATTTCCTCTTTTGTCAACCTTTCCTCACTCATTCTCTCCATAAATCCAAATCATTTTAATACATCCTCTTCTGCTCTCTCAACCACACTCTATTACCATTCATCTCTCTCACCTTTTCACTACTTGCTCAATCAAACCACCTAAAACCACATATTATCCTCAAACATTTCACTTCGAACACATCCACCCTCCTATGTATAACCCTATCTATAGCCCACACTAAACAACCATATGATGTTGTTCAACCATATGATGTTGTTGGAAGTACTATTCCTTCAAACATACTTATTTTTGCTCTCCAAGATAATGTTTTCTCTTCACATGTTCTTTATCCCTCTCTCCCACTCAATGACTCAATTCCAGTTCCATGGTTCCATTCACTGCTAAGTTCCTCTCCCAGATATCTAAACCACTTCACTTCCTCCAATCTTTCTCCATTCAAACTCAAATCCCAAATAACTTGTCCCTCAACCCTACTGAACCTAATAACCTTGCTCTTATTCACATTTACTCTCAACTTTCTCCTTTCACACACTTTTCCAAACTCAGTCACCAACTTTTACAGTTTTTCACTTGAATCAGCCACCAGTGCAGTATCACCAGTGAACAACAACTGACTCACTTCCCAGGCCCTTTATCCCCAACAGATTGCATACTTGCCCCTCTCTCCAACATTTACCTCCCTAACCACCCCATGCACATAAAAAGCACAGATGGAAAAGCTGCACAGTACAAAAAGGACCAAACCAAAATGCACACCAAAATAAGATGTGAGAAAGTTATGTGTGTGTGTAGAAATAATCAGAAACTGCAGAGACTGATGTCTGAATCTGGTTGTGTGTGTAAAAGGAGATAATTGAAGGTAACATGAAAAAAGATCCAAAGTTATTAGCTTAATAGTGGAAAGAGATACGAGAGCTAGAGTGTGAGTTTTAATGCTGAACCTCATAACATTGCTTTTATTAAGACTTTCTCCTTTCAAATATTCTCCCAAACTCAGTTTTTTAATCGAATCTGCCACCAGTGCAGAAAGAGACAAGAGAGAAGATGAATTACAAATAAAGAAAGAAAGAGTATGGACATATCTTGGTAACCTGGTGGAAATGTAGGGGGAAAAAAAGATACCAACCTAAAACCCCAAGATGATTCTACTAAAAATATATTGCTTAAGATTACACAAAATAATACAATGAATCATATGTTTTTTTAAAAAAGAATAGTTCATTATCAAAAAAAAAGAGTATCAAAATAGTCAACACTTTGAATTACAGGAATAGGAAAGAAACAAATGAGACAATACAAAAGGTGACAGCTCATGTATCTAGCTACTCTCATCAGCCAGTTTTTAGAATCCCATGTTGATGAAGCAATCCAAACTTTCACACATACTCAGGAGAATTTTCATGGCTTAATAACATACATACTCAGGAGGATTTTAATGGCTTAAACATGCTTATATATGATTTTTCTTTTTTTTTGAAGACAAAAATCTTTCAATTATCTACAATAAAACACTTTTGATCACACCTGAAAATAACTTAAAATATAGGGTAGGGAAAAAAGAACCAATTGCACTTCCTGCTTAAGTTAAGTGACACCAGGAACAGCCACCTAAGCCATAATGGAAAAATGATGTTTTGTCTCCTTCTCTGTTCCTACTTTTAGAAAGTGATGATGCAGGAAGGAAAGGTTTCCAACCCTACGCCACTCCCTTTCTTATTCACCATCTATGATATGAAAGACATGTATGAGTAGTATTCTTTTTAAACTGTCTCCAAGTGTACAACTACAACATCAAATTACCATGTTATCTAAGATTTCCACCTTCCACCCTCTTTCTACTTTATGGCTAGTGACTGATCAACACTTCAGGGTAAGTGCGAGTCTAATCATCTTCACCCACCTTCTGAGGTGCCATCTTGGGACATCGCCAGTTGTACAGGTAATACTGAAGGTTACCATCACCTTGGCCAAACTTCAGCTCTTCAAGGAATTCTGAATTCTCCATTAAGTCCAATGCATTGAATACATCATAGTCACTCTGAAAGAGAAAGAAAATCATAATAAAGCTGATAAGCTACCTTCGAATCTCTTACAAACATCTGTATCTTCTTGAAAATTCATCTCAAGTTTCTGTTCTTGAAAAACATAAAAACCGCACATCCTACACAATCTTAACTATGAAAGATTATGTTTCGACTCGAAACATAGAACACCTAACAGGTTCTTTCCATCTTATCCATATCCATCAATATGGAGTAAATTGTTGATGAAGTTCATTGTTAAATACTATCAATAATACTAGTAATGTCTAGAAAAATAAATATTAAAGTCATACAAATGAATATCAGTCATAAGCCAATACAAAAAATATGTGATACTAATGGGTAATCAAAGATTCCTACAAAGCTACAGTAGGACAATGATAAATTGTTCACACCAGTTGCACTCCTAAAAAAAAAAGGCCAGTACAAGCAAATTTGATTTAAATGAAGCTGGGGATTTTATGAAAGGCTGGGGATGTGTGGATCAGATTTATGCAGGGAGAATGACAAAGAAAAACTAGGTAGCATAAGGTATGAAGCTGTATGCAACTTTTACGGATCTGATAATAGCATATGACACAGTCAAGTGAAATGCTTTATGCAAAGTGTTAAGGATATAAGGAGTTGGTGGATAACTGCTGGATGGTGTGAAAGCCTTCTCTTGAGGACTAATGCATGTGTGAGAGTGGATGGAGATCCGAGCAAAGTTTCGGTATAAATGTGGGTGTGACACAAGGGTCTGTGATGTTACCATGGCTTTTTAAGAGAAATGAAAGTAAAACTAGGGAAAAGGGGTGTAGAGATGGAGTGTGGAGGTGAGGTATGGCAGCTTATGAGGAGCCTGTTTGTGGATGATATTATGTTGTTTGCTGAGAGTGAAGAGGAGTTGCAGAAGGTTGTGTTTTATGATGTGTGTAAGCACAGGAAACTGAGACTGAGGGTAAATGCAGTAGTAGGTAGGAACTTTAGGCAGGAGCATTAGACAGAAGTAGTCAGTAAGAACATTAAGTAGGAGTCTCAACAAACACTGCACTAGAGTTGCCCTCTGCCAGTGGCCTGTTAAGGGTGAAGCGCCAGGGATAAGAAGTGGCACTGGAGTTCCAGGTGGGAACAAGGGTCAGATATATAGATAGATGGATGGGTAAATGCAAGTAAAAGTAAATTAATGGTATCTGAATAGAAACAAAGTGAAAGTGTAGATTTTCCAAAGCCCTAAATAATGCTGGTCAACAAAACAGAACTTTTTTTCTCTCATCAAGGATGCAGTGTAACTTTTCTAGACATATTTCTGATGCAGATTACGAATTTTTTGTTCATTTCAGTACAATATGTCTCCTTTTCTTTCTATGTATACATATTCTGTTAGTTTAACTGCAGCTACATGGTGCATAGGCGAAGGTAAAATAAGACCTGTACCTGTTCAAACTATTTATTGGAGAAATTCAGTATTCCTAAGTAGAAAGTATACAAAAAAGACACGATCCAGAAGGATAAGCTAAAAATTTTGAGCTTCTAACTTTCTATGGCACTCTACTTAAGCTAAAAGTGCTGAGCTTTGGACCTCCTATGGTGCTCTGACTCAGGTTCATCCCTGTATAACATCCAGCAGTAATCTGCAAGCATTCCTTCACTCAAGAAACCCTGGTATCAATGCTCTATCACACTGATGTCCTGATGGAAGCGCTTTCCTTGTTCGTCACACTGCTCCAAGGTTCTCCGCAAAAACATCCAGATGTGAATGGAGGAATGCACCTTGAGCGACATCCTACATCCTACAGCAGCATAGGATGTCAGAAGACTTTTCATGCCGCCTTCAAAATCTGGAGGTCTTATGTTTCCCATGAGAATTTCACATAGCCAACTGAAGGAGTTCCAGGCCTCCAGCTCAAAGTCATCATGATGTGTGCTGAAATTGTGGTCTTTCAAGAGTTCCTCTATCTGCAGACTGATGACGATGCCTTCTTTCAACTTGGCCTCAATGATCTTCGGAAACTTTTTCACTACATACTCAAATCCTCTCGAGTTTCTCTTGGCTAGTGTTTCACAAATTGCTTCAACATACCAGGCTTTAAGTGGAGCAGGGGAAGAACATTTTGTGGATCAACCAGAGGCTTATCCTGAAAACTTGAAATTCCTGGCTCATATGGTCTTCTTTGAGGCCAGTCTGACTCCATATAATGCCTGAAAGTTGCTCGACTATCCCAGAGGTAAAAAAAAAATCAGTATTCCATGAATCCTGACTACAATTTTGTCTGCATGCCAATCACTTTCAAGTCCCTGCATATTCTTCCGTTATTTTTGTATTTCATGGCATCTAGGAATGTCTGCATATTCTCACAACACTTTCATGTGTGCTGAATGTCCTAAAGGAATGGAAGATTTCCTGTTCCTACTGTGGAGAGGCACCACTTTCAGATTTTTCTTAAAATGATGAATCGATGAACAAGTGCCACTGGGAGGGATCACGCTTTTGAGATAAGCAGTGGAATAATGCATCAATGTTGTTGCAAAAACAAAGTGGCCCATCCACAGAAAAATGAGAAGTCAGAGTCCAACTCCTTTTCCTGAAATAAGTTATGTGAGCGTCCTTCTTGAGAAGATATTTTTCTTTTAGATGAAAAGCTAAAAGTTAAGCTTTATCTCTCGGCAGTACCAAATCACTTATGAAAAGTAGGTAATGTAAAGCACATAAATTACGGAGTGGTACTGTGGGTAAAAAGTAATACTCTGAGGGGGTTTAGGCATGTGGAAAAAATGCAAGGTGGAAGGTTTACAAGGAGAGTGGATGATGGTATCATTAAAGGGGTGTGAGAGGAAGACCTCCTGTAACATGGGGAAACAGAGTGAAATAATAATGGAGATATATAGGGGAAGAATGCATGGAATGGTGTATGCAAGAGGCATGTAAAAACAGGGACACGTGGAGACCTTTAATGCGGCCATCCCACTTGATGAGACTTCCTGAAGAGAGCAAGGCTTCAGAAATATAGATAGATAAAACTGATTAAAAGGGGATTCAATCCCCAACCTACTCCAATGTCCCTCTCTCTTGAAAATTCTGCTCTGTATAAGTTATCATGCATATGTTAATAATTAAAAAATACACGTTATTGAAAGATTTAATAATAATAATGTACTTACCTACGCTTCTACAGAAGCTGATGTCAAACAAGTGTAGAGGACTAAAAGGTTACATGAAGTGAGAATGGTGTACGTGCTGTACTTGCTGACATATTCGTGGCCAAGTGGTGAGACTCCTCACCATTCTCTACTTTTTTTTATTTCTAGCTTTATTTTTCGTCACTTTTTTTAGCATTCATATGACATTCTCAGTGCCATATCGCCAAAAAAGGAAATTAATTAAATCCACAACTATCTAATGGCTTTCAACTTAGCAAGTGATTCCAACAGCTTGTTCATCCCATGATTCACTGAGATAACCAGAAAGTAAAATTCTTATATCTCAGTGGTTATCACATTTAACTCATCATCCTCCATATCATTAGTAACTCGACAGGCTTCTATTGTTTTCAATCAAGCAAAAAATAAACGTTTACCGCTCAAACACTACGTTGGTATTATTATCTAAAAATTTCATTACTATGCTCTTTTATTAGTGAATAACAAAGATCAACATTTTCATCTGTTTTTGGACAGAATTAGACCATGTTTCAGGCTATTAACAAAATAAAACTATACAAATAAACATCAGGCAGTAACAGCACTGTAAGCTGTGCTTCCAATGATTCAATGCGATATCCATAAGTAAATCTTTTTCTAACAAATTAGTTTTTTTTTTTTTTTTTCATACTATTCGCCATTTCCCGCATTAGCGAGGTAGCGTTGAGAACAGAGGACTGGGCCTTTGAGGGAATATCCTTACCTGGCCCCCTTCTCTGTTCCCTCTTTTGGAAAATTAAAAAAAAATGCGAGAGGGGAGGATTTCCAGCCACCCGCTCCCTCCCCTTTTAGTCGCCTTCTACGACATGCAGGGAATACGTGGGAAGTATTCTTTCTCCCCTATCCCCTATCCCCAAATTAGTGTTTCCTTGTTTATCATGTATTCATTATATTCCTACTGCTGAAAATCTATTTGATTTTTAACATTTTTCTTACCACTTTCAGACAAGTGTAAAATATAAGCTTAAAGCCTTTCAAACAAATGTTGTTTCCCAAGTTTTCATGACTATTCTTTCGACAGTTATTTACAAAGATATGAATATCTTACTATTTCATCTTTACAACAATCAAAATTTTTCAAACTAGATATAAAATCAAAACATATACATAAGCGCCACATCTTATTCATAATTCTCTGATTATAAGTACTTGCACAGGTTTTAGTTTCCATTCAGTTCTTAGGCAAGTCTTAAATGTATATGTTACCTACACACAACTACATAGGGGCAAAATTCAGCTTGGAAAAAAAAAAAATTGGAAGGTGAGTTTGAATGGAGAAAAACTGGAGGAAGCGAAGGGTTTTAGATATCTGGGGTGGATTTGGCAGCGGATGGAACAGTGGAAGCAGAAGCGAGTCACAGGGTGGGGGAGGGGGCAAAAGTTCTGGGAGCATTGAAAAATGTGTGGCAGGCGAGAACATTATCTTGGAAAGCAAAAATGGGTATGTTTGAAGGAAAAGTGGTTCCAAAGTTATATGGTAGCAATGCGTGGGCTACAGATAGGGTTGTGCAGAGGAGGGTGGATGTGTTGGAAATGAGATGTTTGAGGACAATATGTGGTGTGAGGTGGTTTGATCAAGTAAGTAATGGAAGGTAAGAGAGATGTGTGGGAATAAAAAGAGTATGGTTTAGACAGCAGAAGAGGGTGTTTGAAATGGTTTGGTAACATAGAGAGAATCAGTGGGAAACAAGGTGAAGTGGGAGACCATATTGGAGGTCGAAGGAAGGAGTGAAAAAGATTTTGAGCGATCGGGGCCTGAACATGCAGAAGGGTGAAAGGTGTGCAAGGAAAAGAGCAAATTGGAATGGTGTGGTATACTGAGATCGACGTGCTGTCAATGGACTGAACCAGGGCATGTGAAGCATCAGGGGTAAACCATGGAAAGTTTTGTGGGGCCTGGACATGGAAGGGGAGCTGTGGTTTCAGTGAATTATACATGACAGCTGGAGACTGAGTGTGAACGAATGTGGCCTTTGTTGTCTTTTCCTAGCGCTACCTCGGGTGCGTGCAGGGGGAAGGGGTTGTCATTTCATGTGTGGTGGGGTGGCAATGGGAATGAATAAGGGCAGCAAGTATGAATTATATACATGTGCATATATGTATATCTCTGTGTAGGTATATATATATGTATACATTGAAATGTATAGGTATATATATGCGTGTGTGGACGTGTATGTATATACATGTCTATGTGGGTGCGTTGGGCCATTCTTTCGTCTATTTCCTTGCACTACCTCGCTAATGCGGAAGACAGCGACAAAGTATAATAAAATAAAATAATAAAGTAAATCATGTAAATACAAAGCAATGTAAACTGTCCTTGGGTTTTCTCAACCTATTCTGACTCCCTTTTTTTTTGTAGTTCACCCTAACATTTAATCTATGCTTTCCAGTGGATTCAATTTGTATACCCTTTACAGTCTATCATTCCAATACTGCATCATCATAGTATGCAAATTAGTGTCTAAACCTTCCAGTAATTTCAATGTGCATCTCTCATATAAAGTCCTAATGAATCCAGTTTAGAGCTTTCAGCTTGTCCCACAAATAAAGATATGTTACTAAACTAATACTGGCAGCAACGGACCTTTAGACATCATCTAGCTCAGTAACTTCTCTAGCTTAACAAGGTGATACTAGTACCGATTAATATTCCAATACAGAGAAAGTAAAGGCTTTGAATTCAGCAGTCAACATTTAGTTTTCCTTCCTTTAAAAAGTTTTCAATATCCAACCTATCATCTTTGCATACCTACCAGATCCTATGTAGCATTCTTCATACATGAAATCATTCATCATGATTCTTATATCTTTGAATCACATTTTTCATTCTATGAGCAGACCTATCTCCATTCTTTTTTTTTTTTTTTTTTTTTTTTTGCCGCTGTCTCCCGCGTTTGCGAGGTAGCGCAAGGAAACAGACGAAAGAAATGGCCCAACCCACCCCCATACACATGTATATACATACGTCCACACACGCAAATATACATACCTACACAGCTTTCCATGGTTTACCCCAGACGCTTCACATGCCCCGATTCAATCCACTGACAGCACGTCAACCCCGGTATACCACATCGCTCTTATTCACTCTATTCCTTGCCCTTCTTTCACCCTCCTGCATGTTCAGGCCCCAATCACACAAATCTTTTTCACTCCATCTTTCCACCTCCAATTTGGTCTCCCTCTTCTCCTCGTTCCCTCCACCTCCGACACATATATCCTCTTGGTCAATCTTTCCTCACTCATTCTCTCCATGTGCCCAAACCATTTCAAAACACCCTCTTCTGCTCTCTCAACCACGCTCTTTTTATTTCCACACATCTCTCTTACCCTTACGTTACTTACTCGATCAAACCATCTCACACCACACATTGTCCTCAAACATCTCATTTCCAGCACATCCATCCTCCTGCGCACAACTCTCTCCATAGCCCATGCCTCGCAACCATACAACATTGTTGGAACCACTATTCCTTCAAACATACCCATTTTTGCTTTCCGAGATAATGTTCTCGACTTCCACACATTCTTCAAGGCTCCCAGAATTTTCGCCCCCTCCCCCACCCTATGATCCACTTCCGCTTCCATGGTTCCATCCGCTGCCAGATCCACTCCCAGATATCTAAAACACTTCACTTCCTCCAGTTTTTCTCCATTCAAACTCACCTCCCAATTGACTTGACCCTCAACCCTACTGTACCTAATAACCTTGCTCTTATTCACATTTACTCTTAACTTTCTTCTTTCACACACTTTACCAAACTCAGTCACCAGCTTCTGCAGTTTCTCACATGAATCAGCCACCAGCGCTGTATCATCAGCGAACAACAACTGACTCACTTCCCAAGCTCTCTCATCCCCAACAGACTTCATACTTGCCCCTCTTTCCAAAACTCTTGCATTCACCTCCCTAACAACCCCATCCATAAACAAATTAAACAACCATGGAGACATCACACACCCCTGCCGCAAACCTACATTCACTGAGAACCAATCACTTTCCTCTCTTCCTACACGTACACATGCCTTACATCCTCGATAAAAACTTTTCACTGCTTCTAACAACTTGCCTCCCACACCATATATTCTTAATACCTTCCACAGAGCATCTCTATCAACTCTATCATATGCCTTCTCCAGATCCATAAATGCTACATACAAATCCATTTGCTTTTCTAAGTATTTCTCACATACATTCTTCAAAGCAAACTCCTGATCCACACATCCTCTACCACTTCTGAAACCACACTGCTCTTCCCCAATCTGATGCTCTGTACATGCCTTCACCCTCTCAATCAATACCCTCCCATATAATTTACCAGGAATACTCAACAAACTTATACCTCTGTAATTTGAGCACTCACTCTTATCCCCTTTGCCTTTGTACAATGGCACTATGCACGCATTCCACCAATCCTCAGGCACCTCACCATGAGTCATACATACATTAAATAACCTTACCAACCAGTCAACAATATAGTCACCCCCTTTTTTAATAAATTCCACTGCAATACCATCCAAACCTGCTGCCTTGCCGGCTTTCATCTTCCGTAAAGCTTTTACTACCTCTTCTCTGTTTACCAAATCATTTTCCCTAACCCTCTCACTTTGCACACCACCTCGACCAAAACACCCTATATCTGCCACTCTATCATCAAACACATTCAACAAACATTCAAAATACTCACTCCATCTCCTTCTCACATCACCACTACTTGTTATCACCTCCCCATTTGCGCCCTTCAGTTTTACCCAATAAACATTGTTTTTTTAGGACTATATAAAATCTGGATAAGTGTTTGCAAATTCTTAGTTTTCAGTATGGTTGTAGTGTGTTAATGTCTATCTCAGGTATGAAAAATAGTAAGGAAGAAATTATACTTCCCTTTGGATCAGAGATTAGAACTAGCAGAATTATCTTTTACTCCGTGGAATCTGTTTGCTGGAAAATTATAAGTCCTGCAAACCAGTAAGCCACTCATTCCCTTAATATATATCATATGTACTACCATTCTATAGTTGCATCTGTATAAGATCTCCTATAAGTCTGTGGAAATAACATCAACATTCTTTATTCTTTAACAGCTTCTAGGAATCAACAATGAAAATGGTCAACAGCTATGAAAAACATTTTTCTATTACAAAATTCATGTTGTCCAAGCTTCTGTTGGTTGTCAATTCTATCAATCTGGTCAATATTCTGCTTCTTCCCATTAACAAGCAAAACTAATAATAAAAGCACAATCTTGCAATTCTTGATCCAAAAAATCTAAGAATATACTTAAGTTATATACATATGCATGCAAAATGAAGCTCACAAAACTATCAATATCTCATGTTTTTTGCATAATTGTACTAAAAAGCTTCAGTGGGACTAATTAATACCTAAAAAAAAAAAGGGCAGCCCAAACTAAAAACATGCCTTTCTCTACATTCACACACACAAAATAAGGATAATTCTGTCTATATCTCTGATGCCTGTTCCCTCCGGGAACTCTCATGAAGGGGTGGCCACAGCAAAAAGAGTCTCCACTTATCCCTGTCCTTACATGCCTCCCTTGCATACACCATTCCATGCATTCTTCCACTATTTCCCTCCCTCCACCGTATTTGCCCATATCACAGTTGGTCTCCTTGTAAACTCCCAGTACATTCTTTCCACATGCCCAAACCAACTTAAAATGTCACGTTTCGCCCATTCTACCACTCCCTTTGCATTCCCTGCCATACCAAATCTCTCATACACCCTTTTATTTCTTTCTTAATTCCATCTAGCCACACCACATGCTCTTCTCAAAAAGTTTATTTTCACAGCCTGGATTCTCAACCTCTATGACACATTGCAAGTCCTGTTTAGGCTGCATAAATCAGGGTTGAGAGGACTACGCTGTCCCTTTATCCTCTCTTAAATTCCATATTTACATCTCAACCCTTCAATACTCATTTAGGGGACCCAATAACTCTTCTACCCTGTACTGCTAGCTTCCTTATCTCTCCCTCCATATCACAACACTTACCCAAGACAGCTCCTAGATACTTAAATTCTCTCACTTCTTCCAGTCTTCCCCCCCCCCCCCCAAATCCAAAGGAAAATTGGGTATAATCTCTTTCACTTTATATGGTTTTACAAAATCTATTTTCACTCTGTTTCTTTTTAAACACCATTACTTTACTTTTATTTCCATTTACCTTCAATCACCTATACTTATGTACACCATAAAACATACTTACAACCTTCTGCAACATCTCCTCTCTCAACAAACAACACCATATCATCCGCAAACAGGATTGCCACTAGTCACCATATCTCTGCCACTCCATCTCTGCACCCTTTTCATCTCTCTTATCACATCATCCATATCTCTTATCACTCCAACCGTATATATATTAAAAAGCCACAATGACATCATACAACCCTGCCTCAAAAGAAGGCTTTCACACCATCCAGCAGTTGTACCCTTATAACATATATCCTTAACACATCCCATAAAGCATCCCACTTGTCTCTGTCATACACTTTCTCCAGATCCATAAAAGCTGCTTACAACTTCTTATCTTTCACTACACACTTTTCCACAATCATCTTTACCAGAAAAATCTTATCCACACATCCCCTACCTTTCCTCAAACCCCCTTGCTCTTCACTTATTCTGAATTCAGTCACTTGCATCAATTTGTCAATTAAAATTCTTGCGGACACTTTTCCTGGTATACTTAACAGACTTGTTCCCCTAGAATCTATACAGACATCCTTAGCTCCTTTTCCTTTGAATAAAGGGACAATAACAGCTTTCACCCAATCCTCTGGCACAACCTCTGTTTTCTTGCCAAATTACATTCAAGATGCATCCACTCTACCACACTTTCTCCATACTTAAGAATTTTAGCTGTAATCCCATCCACTCCAGGTGCCCTTCCTATCTTCAGCCTAATTATACTGCCCTTCTTACCTCCTTTTTTGCTATAGGCCTTTGAATTTGTAACCTCTTCCCTCCATCCTTCATACCCATGCATGTAACGACTGCTGCCTCCCCTTCTCCCACATTCATCAGTTCTTCAAAATGTCCTTTCCCTCTTCCTTTAACTTCCTCCTTTTGACCCAGCTACTCCCCATCCTTACTTCTCACATCATCATTTCCAATATAACATCCACCTCTATCCCTTTTCACCTCCTTCCATCATAGTTTCTTATTATTCTGTAACTTTCCACTTAATTTCCTTCCAAGATCTTCATCTACTCTTTCTTTGCTTTCCTCTATCGGCTTAACATTCCGCTTGCATATTTTGCATTCTTCCCTCCTTTGCTGAACTTCCACTGGTACATTCCTATCAAGCAATATACCATTTGCTTTTTTCTTCTCTTCCACAGCATTTCTAATCTCTTATATCCACCATGCATTGCCCTTTTTATTCCTGTACTTCACAACCATGTATCCAACTGCTAATTCTACAACCCTTTAAAGTATTTCTCTATACATTCTAAACAACTCATTCACACATGACTGCATTCCTCCATTCACTGCACTTCCATCTAAGATTTCAGTTACCTTTCTTTCATACTCCTCCCTGCATTTTTTGATTCATTTTCTTGCCAACACCTTTCCCTTTCCATACCTCCGCTTTTCCCTGATCCTCATCCCCACAAGGACCACGAAATGATCAGTCTCCTAAGAATCTTCTTACAACTCTAGCATCTAGCACGTCCTTTCTCTATCTTTCATCCACTGCCACATAGCCACTCAAAGCCTTCTGCCTTTCTCTTCCATCATTCTTCATCCATGTGTATCTTTGGATCATCTTGTGATGAAAAATGGTGTTTGCATGGAATAAATCCCTCTAAGCACAAACATCCTCCAGATGACTTCCATTCTCATTTACTCCAGGCACTCCCCATTTTCCAACTATCTCACCAGTTTTCATTAAATCCCACTTCTACAATTATATCAACCAATACGACCGTATTTCCCTCATTCTCAAAACCGTTTATACAGCCATTCAAATTTCTCAAGAAAAGCTTCATTTCATCCTTACCTCATACAGTCTTCATATTCACAAACTCATGCAGCCTTCACAATCCCAATCTTTCCTTTCACCTACACTACTGTTGACCCATTCCATCTATGCTCTGTAACAACCTCCCATACTCTTATGGATGGCAGAATTGCACATCCTTCTTTTCCTCTTCCCTGATAATTTTCACTCGTTCCCATCCATACCACACAACCTTCCATGCCCTCCCATAACTCGCATTCACCATTTTCATTTTCACTCCACACCCCCTGTCCAAGGATATGGGTTTCCCCAATCCCTAACACATCCATGCTACAACTTTTGAACCTCTCCACAATCTCCCTTCTTTTATTATCACCAGTCATCCCATCATATTCAGTGCCATCATCCTCAGTCACTTGTCTCTTTTAACCCTTGACGTAATTGGTAGACTCCAGTGCTGCTTCTTAGCCTTTTGTGCCTCACCCTTGGCAGGTCACTGGCAGCAAGTAACTCCAGCAATGTGTTTCCAAAGGCAACTAGGCTCTAAAATAGGTGACTGTCTATAAGTAAATGTATTGCCCTTAAGTAAGGGGTGTAATAACGTCACCATGAGAAGGCAGGGTGAGACTTGGATGCTCTAGTAAAAGTATCCCTCTAGGTGCTGTAACTTAATAAATTTTCCCAATTTTATGTTTCTTTGTACTTGTTCACCATTTCTTGCCTGAGGAAGATAGCACCAGTTACAGAAAACAAAGCCTTTGAGGGGAAAATACTTGATTGGCTCCCTTTTCCATTCCTTCTTTTGAAAAGTATTAATACTGGGAGGGAGGATTTCCAGCTCCCTGCTCCTGCCCTACTTAGTTGCCTTCTGTGACATGCAAGATATGCAGATAGTACTTTCATAAATATAGTACCCTACCTTACACTAAATATAAAAAAATTTGTATAAAAAACTTATCTATAAACAAAACACTTCATACTGATTCACTCTATAAGCTTATCCACTCTGTAACATAGGATACATGTATGCATGCTCTTTTTCTGTATCATACACAATATACTTACATTTCATTTGGTCCCTAGCTTTGGTAACATGACCCTCAATATACCTAAACCTAAATGACCAATTCACAATATTCATTCAATCTTGTTTGTTCTACCTCCTTCCAGAATTCACTTCCTCTGCCTAAAAAATGCACATTACTTCTCCCATACCATCTACATATATACCCATATAACAGTTCGATTCACTGACTCCAACAAAATCTTGTGCAGTCTCTCTCCCATCATGACCTACCATGGAACAAAGTATCTTATCATCCTGTCATCTATCACAATGTTAACTTCAAAATTTCATCTGCAAATCTTCTCAATTACATCATTTCCTATATTATACACTACTCTCACTCATCTATCTGTATCCTGGATAGACTTTCCGATAAATCCCTGCAAAGAAATATGCAAAGTGATCTTTTCACAAATTTCTTGAGCATTTTACTCAACTGATACCTTGATTTTTCTTTCCATGAAAAGCTTAGCCATATATCTATTCTGATCATAATGTAAGAAGCAGATCTGATGTTATTTAATAAACATATCTATGAAGCTCCAAATTAATTCATTAATAAATATTGTAAGCATCTGGTACACCAAATGAAGATAATGACCAACATTAGATACTGGCACATGTGCAGAGGTAACACAAAAAAGGAGAGTCCCATTTCATAGGAGAATTCACTATATGCAGGCAATGTGCTACACTGATTCAACAGGTAGTCATACTTTATTCTGGCTTAAACAATGAATAGTTTGCAGAAAACATTTTACAAAAATTTAATTCCTACATTCTTTGCTGTGATCAGAGCATCCTTCATCAGAACCTTCCATGGCGTGGCAGAGGAGACGTTGTAAAAAGAGTAAGCAGCTTTCAAAGACTTGTACGTTGGATGATGCATAACCGTTGATGGCAAAGTATAGTAGCTCACAAAGTCTGGAATATGATGATCTTTATTAAAATTGACTTTGCAGTCTCTGACTGTTAGTGAAATAAGTCTATACAGTTAACTTGGTCCATGATTTGCAAATTCTTAAATGATCTTGAGTGGTATGCAAAACATGTAAACACTGAACACATGAGCAGCAATAACACTATATGAAAAATATTCTAACAAAAACTGTTAGGTACTGGACTATGATTAGAAGCCTGAATATATAACAATACCAAAAAGAACCTAATGAAGCTAAAATACTCAAACAAAAAACTTTCTGCAGATATTTGTGGTGTCCTTGTTCATTCAAATTATGACAAGTTGGGACAAATCACAAGAAAAAGCAGCATTGGTGTTTATGTAACAAAAAGGAAAACCTTGTTTCCGAACTTAGCCACAGCACAATTGTAAAGGCAATTCTCAAAACCAACATTTCATTTTAAGCAGCAGACTAACATCACTTGGAAATCAAATTACCTGTGTAAAGTGTTCATAACTACCCCAGACAATATGCTTGTGAATACAGCCACAATGGTAAAACCAGCCAAGCTCAGCAAACCACACAGCACAGATGATGTATGTGGCCCAACAAAGGCCAGGGGTATAGTGTAAACACGTACCCCTTATCCTTGGCTCTATTTCACCACTCAATCTCACACTAATTCTCATATTTGAAACTCCCCCAAAAAACACACACATTTAGTTAAGCATGGGACAACGGTGCACATATGACAGTAATAATATCTCTGCAGTTCCTCACAGTGTAAGAATTATGAATTATGTCTTGTAAACCTGAATTTTTTCTCTACTTGACACAAAGATCCAATAATTTCTGAACTACAGAAGTATGCAAATCAAACCAGAGGAAGTGAATACTGATTGTTCCTACATTCTGCTCGATAAACACGAGAAATCAAGAACAACCAGAACAATTACTTCAATAATCACCCAATTATAAGAATTACAAACCCGACCAGAATGTCTTGTACCTATGGACTAGCAATGATCTAGATATCTTACAGCACACCAGTAATAGCCAATGATAAATATGGCAAAGAAGCTGGCATGAAGTTCGAATAACTTTTCACTATCACTTTTTAAAATTCTAATAACAGGTTTGTTGTGCAACATCTCCTTAATCCTTTTTATAAGAAATCCTGATGGAATGTTATTGCTTGTAGTCATGGACAATGGATATAATGGAAATCTTCCTTTATCATAAATCTGTTTCAACAAGGTGTAGAAAGGGGGACTTCTGCCCCTGGGAAGTTGGAGGCAGAACATCTGCCCCAGGTGGAAACCTGCTCAAGACTCTCTGAGACTGCCCCATGACAGCCTGTGATAGGGTTTTTTTTTTAAAAGAGTTAGTCGAGAGCATAAGGCACTATCTATGACTTCCTACTGTAAATCAGCAAACGTAAGTGTGAACAAGCTTTGAAAAATTAGCTCAACTTGTACGTCAAGAGGCCATATGGTAGATGGAATGCTCTACACCCATTCTGTTCACAAAATCAGCAAGTCTGGTGATAAGCAAAAAATGAAGCACTTAAGTCTAAGTGAATAGTGTAAAGAGTGTATAACCTTCATGAAGAATGCTGTGCAACATTCAGGGTGGTCTCCACTGTTAGGTTTTGTTCAGCCTCAAGCATAACACGTCATTAAAACTGCTGACTCTTGCAGTTCTCTTATTTATCGCTAATGAGCTGGGTAAGGAATATATCATATTCACTCAGGAACTTCCATCAAACATCCTCACGTGCCTCTGAGTGACATGGCCAAAGAACTCGAGTCTATACTGAATAATCTAAAGTAATCATGGTATTGAAATCTTGGGTACATATGTCTTAATACTAGAACCCAAAAAAGTATATAAAACAGAGTTCATCCTCATCAGTTACTTTCTCAGCCTGCTACATGATGTACTATACGCTCAAGGTTCCAGAATAGTTTTAACGCTACAGTCACTAAGATCAAGTTCATCACAAATACTAGGTCTAATATTATTCACAAGAAATAGTTTTCTGACATCAACGAGTGCATTGTAATGTTAGGTTTAACACTGTCTACTTCAAGTTGAGTTTTCCTAGAATTTCGGAGGTCAAAGGGTTTTCTTTGACTTCTGAATTGTAGACAACTTCACATGTTGCTATTGGATTGGATTATAGAATCTAGGCTTATAAGCCAAACACTGAAGCTTCTATGGCTATTCAGCACTGCACTTCTATTGGCACTAGTCTATTAACTGTGGAGTCAAACTTCAATTAAAAACTCCCTTTTTGTATACGACTTCAAGTTTGGATGTTGCAAGAGTTAGAGTGAGTGTTAGTCTCTGTCCCTCCCTGCTTGATATAACCATTAAACACTAGTAGATAATTAACACTCTGGAAACATATATAGATATTAACATCTAAAACTAAAGAATATGATATGAATTTTTTAATGTAACAAATTCCCTACACTAGGAAGGGTTAATTTAGAATAACCCTTAAAAGTAAATGTCTGCTTACTAAAATCACAGCTTCTACACAAGAATGATTCACAAATAAAAGAAAAAGCTCGAACTGATATAGTTTACATGTCTCTGCTTTTGGACAACAGAAATCTGAATTACTATGGCCTGAATCAGATGCATGAGGGGAGCAAACGCTGGAAGTGCAAGCAGTGCAGGTGATAATTAGCTAAAGTTAAATTAGTTATAATGCGTTATAGTAGCTATTCTTTAAATTCCTGATCTTTATTTCAAGTGTACATTATTGTATTGGGTCCCTAACACTGAGGGATTACAAAGAATCTCCTGGGCTTGCACTATTCCTTCACACTGGACTCCAACTGTTTCTACAACCTAAATCAAGGAACATCCTTAAGGGTTCAACTAAAAGTTCTAAGTTCTATCTGACATTCAAAGGGGTAGTGCATGTCTGACATTCATAAGGGTAGTGCAGCCCCCAACAATGGTGGCACTAAGATTGAGAAATAACCATGGTGAATCTGTAGACTGGATGGAACTGTTAATCATAATAAGCAAGTCTGTCCTATCAAACTTCTAAAAATCTTTCCGTCATGAGCCTTGATAAGGTTATGGACATTGCCGTTAGTCCAAAAGGCATCCTTGTTAACTCCCAGTGATCTGTAGGGCAGCTGAATGCAATCCTTGGTTTATTGGCATCATCCAATAGTATTTGCCAAAAAGAGTGTAACAAACCAAAGGTGAAAAATCCCCTAATTGTCGAAAAAGTACACCTTGTCCAAGTAAAGGAAATTTATTTGGGATAGTAACCCTTTTTCTACCGTCTATAGTCTAACACAAGCCTCTAAGTCCCATCTTTCTTTGGCACTAAGATAAGTGGGGCATTCCAAAGAAAGCTACCAGACTGAATTAAACCAGGTTGCAACATCTCATTCATACATTTATCTGTCTTTGGGAATGAGGGAGTCTATAATCAGGAAATATGATTTAGCATGCACCAGGTTCAAGGGAAATGTAGTGAGAAATATAAAAAGTCAATTCTAAAGGTTCCCCTTCCAAAACCCACTGTATTCCTATAAACAGTCAGTAAGTTTACCAGTTTAGAGTTAATATTACATTCCCATCATTGGGGCATTGGAACCGTTCCATCAAGGTAATGTGTAGAACAAACTATATCTTCTCTAGTGACAATTCCAAGTTCTCTGACCGGTGCTTGGAATATGGAAAAGTCGACTAGATAGGTCCCCTTGGAGAAGGAAAGGTCCTTGTCATTCTACTGGCCAGGTAGAAGGACAGAGTTCCATCGCTCATCTCATGGGGCGTCGGTTCTACAAAGATTCTCTTTAAAATGAGCGAGTTGGGTTCTTAAATGCTGCACAAGAGACTTCTCATGCATGGAGCAGCTACTTTTACCTCCATTTTCTTAGAGAGTATGGAACTTAGTATTATGTCAAGTAAAAACGCCCCTTAAGAAACTCAGGATGATAAAGATATCTCTCTCGAGTCCATACATACATTTAAATGAGTAGGGAAATTTTCCTTGTGCATTAAGCAAGAGTATGAAAGACCTTAACGTATTTGTTTTCTAGTGGGTTCCAGAGGGGGTACTAAAGAAGGTTGTGTAAGTCAAGTAAAATCTTGATAATTTACCATGAGTTATCATTGATACCTTATGTCCCTGAACAACTACTTGGTTCTCGTATAGTAGTGATACCCATTAAAACATCTCTAAATTTTACCCAATCGACAACTGAGCAATGCAGCCTTCTAGTTCTAAGACTTGTAATTCTAAATCCTTTTTTTATTATACTTAGTCGCTGTCTCCTGCGATAGTGAGGTAGCGCAAGGAAACAGACGATACTTTTCCTAATATCTTCAACAGCCTATCCCTAGGGATGGGGAGAAAGAATACTTTCCACATATTCCCTGCATGTCATTGAAGGCGCTTAAAAGGTTTGGAATAGGGGGCTGGAAATCCTTCCCTCCTGTTTTAGTTTTCCAAAAGAAGAAACTCATAATTGGGATAAATGAGGATTTTTCCCTCTAAGGCTCAGTCATCTGTTCTTGATGCTACTTCGCTAAAGCGGGAAATGATGAATATGTACAAAAAAATCTTTAATGGCTGTCCGGACACTCCAGCTTCACTAAATATTCCAATGTCACATTCTTGTACTGATCCCTTATGCAGTCTTTTAATGCAATCTAATCTAATCAAGATGGCTTCTGCTCTAGTATCTATAAAAACCTTTACTGGTATCCCACTAAGTTTGGCAAAAATCAAAGGCCCTGTAGTCCCATTTACAACTAGGTTCTGAAACTCATTATTTACTCATTGATCTTCTAGAACTGTATGAGGTTTAACTATATTTCTGAAGTAAATGAACTTAGCTGTCTGTTGTCAGCTGGTTGCGAGTTCAGTGCAAAACCGGCTGAGACTGAGGCTGGCTGAAAACTTCCCGTGAATCAAACTGGGTTGATGGGTCTCCCATATGTTTGTAAATCTCCATGGATTAGAGCATGCTTGAAGTTGTCTGCAATGTCTCATGTTGTGGGTTGTTGTCTATGATAGGAACAACATCTTTAGGAAGATTGTGCCATAAGCTTGGACAAGCAAATCTGTAATGTTCTGTCAGCTTGCAGTAGTAGCACTGTGGTGGTATGGGCCAATGGTTTTATGTCCGAGACATGTGATGTATATGTGTGAATATGAGGATCAGTTGGCTGTCCCTTGTCTAAGCTGTCCTGTATAATTTTGAGGTTGCAAGTATTGTGAAGGACCAATCAGAACCCTTACATTGTTTCTAAAATTTTGATGGGATCTTACTAATTACAGCTACGACTGAAGTCTCATATCCTCCATAACTACATATAAAAGATGACAATTCTGATACTCAGGTATGCAATTCAATCTTCTTACTGACCATAATTCTGTGTTTTGCCACTGGTAGGGTGCCATTAATCATCAAGGATTTAGTCAGGTGCCTAGACTTTCATCTCTATGTTACTGCCTTGCCACTGTCAGTCCATCCATGATATACCCCTAAACGCCCAATCAAATCTCCATCCCAGGTTGGCAACTTTGTTTTAAGAGAAACTATCATCCTTCTCAACAATAACATCTAACTCAAACATTTCTTTAAACATTGCTAACACATTATCCCTCTCCTCATGCCTAGACAATTCTGTCCAAATACATCTAAATTTTTTCCATTTAGTTACATTTATGAGTTCTGGTTTTAGGGAAAATTCCTTGGCCCTTCCATGCTTATAGTCCATTAGGCTTAGAGCTTCCTTAATCAAATCACTATCTGAGGGAGTCCTAACCCCATCACAGGCGGAGTTTTATGTATTTGTAAACCACAACTCTAAATCCTCGCTATCTCCCTCAAACTGTAAATAATATATTTATGCACTAACTTATGGATTACACATGAAGGTGCTTCTGAATTAGCCATGTCTTGAACATTTTATCTAATTTTCATAAATCCTTACAATTGCACATCACACCATGAAACTGTAATGAGAAGTTTTCCTGAATGACGAAGTGTGGACATATATATGACCCTCAGCACGATGCGAGTACCGATGTCATCAACAGGAGTAAAGTGGCATTGTCCGTAATCTTGCAGAAGTAGTCTCAGTGTGGATCAATGATGATGTGAAGCATGATGAGGGGCAATGTGCTGCTCACACTACATGGTCGCAGAGTGATTTGGGTAGCTGCTCACGCTATGTTGTCTAAGCATGGTTTGGATAGCTGCTTGAAGTTTACAATTAAGATTCATAAATCCTCAGAATAGTACAGTATCACACTACATATCCATTATGAGAAGTTTTCCTGGATGATGAAGTGTGGGAGTTGAGAAGACCCTCAACAGGATGCAAATGCCAATGTTGTTGTCAGGAGCAAAGTAGCATTGATGACGTTGTCAGGAGTAACGTGGCATCATCCAGAACCTTGTGGAGGTAGTCTGGTAACAACTGAGTGGTAAAGTGAAGATGCGAAGTGTGACAAGGGGCTGTGTGCTGCTCTTGCTACGAGGTCTCAGCGTGGTTTGGGTAGCTGTTTGAAGTTCACAACTTAACTTCATAACTGCCAAGTGTTGATTGTAGAGAGCAGGCTGTCAATATAATACTTCTACAACACAAAGTTGGCCAAAACAGGAACCACAGCAAACACCAGCATTCCACAGGGATCCACCAGAATCTTGGAAATTCTTGATTCGATGCTGCAATTACTCGATCCTGTCTCTGCCATCATAAATGTAATTGCTTGTAGTTGTGGACAAAAGATATCAAGAAAATCTTTCTTGAGCAAAAATAAATTCTAATACACCAAGGTGGGGTAAAGAGCTCTTGACTTCCTTCCAAAGGAAACTGGAAGCAGAACATCCACCCTAGGAGAAGACATGCTCAAGACTATCTGAGAGACTGCCTCATGACAACCTGTGGTAGGGTATTTAAAAGGGGTTGGTGTCAATAGCACTAGCATCTGTGACTTACTATGCTAAATCAGCAAACTAAAAATAAAAATTCGTTCAACTTGTATATCAAGAGGTCATATGGCAGCTGGAATGCTCTACAACCATTCTGTTCACAAAATCAGCAAGTTTGGTGATAAGTGGAAAGTGAAGCTCTTGACTCTCTGAACAGTGTAGCAAGAGTATAACCGACATGAAAAATGTTATATAACATTCTGGGTGCTCTCCTCTTAGGCTTCATTCTGCCTCAAGCATAAAAACGTCATTAAAACTGCTGATTCATGGAGTTTCCATACCTATCACTATCAGGCCAGATAAAGTGCATATGACATTTGCTCAGCCACTTCCGTCATGTCCTCACGCATCTCTGAGCGGTCTGGTCTATGAACTAGAGTCTATACTAAATCTAAATCATGGTACTGACATCTTGGATACATATGTCTTAAGACTAGAACACAATAAAATTCATAAGAACAGAATTCATCTTAGTAAGTTTCTCAGCCTGCTATATTATGCATGGGAGGCTCAAGGTTTCAGAGTAATTTTAACACTTCAATCACTAAAACCATGTTCAACACAAATACCAGTTCTAATATTATTCAAATGGAACAGTTTCCCGACATCAATGAGTTCCTTGTAACGCTATGTTCAACATTATCCATTTTGGGGTGACTATTCCTAGAGCTCCTGTGATCAATATGTATTCTTAAACTTTTGACCAAAGGACAACTTCTGAAGTTACTACTGGCACTACTCTGTAAGCTGTGGAATCACACTTCATTGAACAACTCCCTTTTCACATATGACTTCAAGCTTGGATGTGGCAAGAGTTAGGGGAAGTGCTAGCCTCTTTCCCTCCCTGCTTGATATAACCATTAAACACCGGGAGATAACTGTTCTAGGAGCACATATTGATATACAACACATATAAAACTTCCACTATGGGCTAGGTCAGTAGTCTTAAAACAATTACCTGCTGCAATGTCATTTACCAGCCTCCATTCACAAAGAAATGTATT
The DNA here is from genome assembly GCF_036320965.1 of Panulirus ornatus. NCBI lineage: Eukaryota > Metazoa > Arthropoda > Malacostraca > Decapoda > Palinuridae > Panulirus > Panulirus ornatus. The sequence goes on from NC_092286.1 coordinate 28,850,761, forward strand.
TACTGAATGTATTGGTAACAAATATGAAGTTCTTAACAATATCACAAATCATCTAAAGTGGGAAAGGCCATTTAAGAATAAGCCTTATAACTGTTTGCTTACTAAAATTACAACTCCTAAATAACGATGAATCGCAAAATAATGGGAAAAGATTGACGTGACAGTTCATAGAGTTCTGCTCTTGAACAATTCAAATCTAATTACCATAGCCTGAATCAGATGCATGAGACAAGCCAATTCTGGAAGTGGAAGCAGTAAAGGCGAGATATTGCCATGATTAGCTAAAGTTAAATTAGTTATAATCCATTACAGTAGCTATTCTTTACTGATACTTTCTTGAAGTGTACAGCATTGCATTGGGCCTCTAGCATTGAGGTATTACACAGAATCTTCCATGCTTGGACTATGCCTTCATGTTGCAGCTTAACCGATTCTACAAAATCAAGTTACATCCTTAAGAGGTTTAGCCAAAAGTTCCAAGTCTGTCTGACATTTTCAGGGGTAGTGCAGTCATCAACAACAGAGACACCAAGATTAGGAAATAACCATGATGAATCTGTAGAGTGGATGCAACTGTTAATCATAATAAGAATGTCGGTCCAGATGTAAATCATGAAAATGTCTTGGGTATGCATCACGCCTAGGTGTAGCTATCAACGTATCTACTGTGGCAGAAGTCTCCATACCAGGATCAAGGTCCTCATCACACTAACAAATTTTCACTTTTTTTTTGTTTTGTTGCTGTTCCTGGGTAATATTATTTTCCAAATGATCATGTCTAAGCATAGACAATGGCTATTATTCCCTAGAAACTTTGCTTTTATGTTCAGGACAGTGATATTTTGAAATTCATCTATTTTTCAGAACATTCCAAATAGATTCAGTGCTGAGTAGCTGATATAGAACTTTCTAGATTTCCAGTAATGTAAATATTAGTATATATATATGGGTCTCAAGTCAACCAGTTCAGTTTAGATCTAGCTGCCTAAGTGGATACAAATACATACATTATTCTGAGATGGCATGTAGAGGCTGCAAGCATCTGGCAGATGCATTTTGCTGTCTGTGGCCAATGAATCAAAACAAAAGCGAAAATGTACTCCATGGCATCATCAGCTATGAAGTGTGAAGCCTACAAGGCATATTCTGGCATGCCTGTTGGGGATCAAATTCTGGCCACAGCAGACCGAATTCTCTAAGGGGATGAACAATGTCAAGTGGGAGCCACGAATGGAATCCCGGAAGGTGTTGGTGCCACCACTGCACATCTAGTTAGGCTTTATGAAACAATTTGTCACAGCTCTAGATGAGGAGTCTGCAGCCTTAAAAACTTCTTTCCTAAGCTGTTTAAGGCAAAGGTCAAAGCCAGTGTCTTTGTTGGATCACAGATAAAGAAGACCATGGAGGGCAAGGAATTCCCCAAGATGCTCACTAGGAAGGAGAAAGCAGCTTGGTACAGCTTTGTTGCTGTGGTTCGGGGCTTCCTAGGCAATTACAATGCTGAAAATTATGTGGAGCTGGTTAAGACTATGGTGAAGAACGATGGCAAAATGGGCTGCAGGATGTCCCTCAAAGTCCATATCCTTGACCTTCATCTTGATAAATTAAAGGACATGGGAGCATATTTGGAGAAGCAAGGCGAGTGCTTCCACCAGGATGTACTGGACTTTGAATGCTGCTACCACGGAACATATAAAGAGAACATAAAGGGAGATTTTATTTGGAGGCTGATTCGTGAAACTGATTTACAGTACAATCGTAAATCTTGAAAAACTACTTACTTCTAAATCCTTTGTGATCACTTTTGTTCAACATTAGTGTAAATCCCTGTTACTTTTGATTGATATGTTGTTTTTCTGACTTTATGTGAATAAAAATGCACAAATTTGCCCACTGCTCAATCAGAAATATGTAAATTTCAAAATTTCAGTGTCCAGCTTACAAAGGCAAGGTTTGAAGGGACTAATAGCCTTTTTCCCTACTTTTTATGCATAAGCAATTGGGAAATAACACTCACTACCCAAAAAAAAAATTGTGTTACAGAGTTATAGTTAAGTAGCTTAAGTCTGCCAGCATGCTCTTTCTGAATGTCTAGAGTTTCAACATGTCTGAGTTTATATTGTCCTCTTCATGTGATGCAGTACCCTATATGGTCCCTTGAACTGTGGTACAATCTTATAACTCTCACCTGTTGCACTACAATTCACCATAACTGTCAACTTCTCTAATGTGTGTAGGTCTAGCTAACCTGTTCTTAATATGTGAGAAGTGTCATGTCGCTTCACCTATGTTCTAATTTGCCAATGTGCACGTTGGGTACATGAGAACTTAAATGCTACATACTTTCAGTATCATACACTATGTAGTTTTAGGCATAAATATGTCATATGGATATCTCTTGTCATAACCATACAACACATAACATGGGTTTCACCTATAATGGAATGATACGAGGCATTAATAGTACTTTGTGCATTAGATACATCCATCCCAGTTAGTATTCTGAGACTCAATAGTTACTCAAAGTGTTTCTAACACCTGATTCAGCCTCTCTTCTGCTAACTTATTTGACACTGGGTGATGAAAGGTAAAGTTAGTCTTCAATATGTTATACTTTACATATAATTTCTCTATTATCTGTAATTAGAACTCTTGGTACCCTGTGGTGATCAAAGATGCTATCCTTAAACATCTTACTGACAGTTTTGCAGTTTATTCTGGCATTGAAACTAGTTCATCATATCAAGTAAATGCATGTTAACAAAAGCAAGCATCCATTTCCTTAATGAGTTTGAGACAATCCTGACAGCACATCCTTATACTCTCTCCAATGGTTCCTTGACCTCAGGATATTATGGCACCATTATGTTACCTTTATGTAGAGTGCATCTGAAACATTTGCCTATGTAGTGTGCAATTTGCTTTGCCACCTTAAGCCAAAAGTACTTCAACCAAGTATGCTTAATGCATCTGTCTTCACCAGAATGAGCTGCTTGGGGTATATCATGAATCATGACTAACGTGTGGAGTAATACGCAAGTTGGTATAACTAACTGTGAACTGTAAAAGCAGGTGCTCCTACTTTCACTTCCCTGTATAATATTTCATCCTTTGAGAGGAATTCCTTGATTAGAACGGAGGGTCTAAGTATCAGGTAAGAAGTTTCTTTACACAAGTACTTTATCACCTATAACCAGACTTGGTCATTCTGTTGCTCCTCTTTTCACCCATCCATATCTAGGGTAGGGTACTAAAGTCATTGGGGCTACATTCTACAATGCATCTGCTAAAATGTTGTTTTCCAGCTATGTACTCTACAGTTGGTTTGAAATCCTGTACAGTTAATGACCACAGCCATCTAGCAATCCTTCCTGTGGGTTTTCCATTTCAGAATAACTCTCTTACAGGTTGGTGACCAGTAAACACATGAACTGGGTAATGGTAGATATGATCCTTAAAATGCTTTGGTGCCCAAACTATTGCTAATGCCCCTTGCTCTGTACATATGAAATTTTTCTCTGCATTGTTCAAAATACTCCTGCCATAAACTATGGGATATAGTCATCCTGCTATTCTCTACACTGGGGCTGCCTCACCTCCTTCTCCACTGAGCATCACTAACTAAAAAGAATGGTTGATAAAAAACAGGAAATTCTAATATAAGTGCAGAATGGGTGTTTGCTGTACTATGTCATCAGCTGGTTGCTGTGCTTCCCCCTAAGGGAAAGTAACATCCTTAATTTGTATTTTTGTTAAAGGTGAGGTTACAGGTACTAAACCCTTCATAAAACTCCTGTACAAATCCAGCTAATCCTACAAATAATCGAACTTATATGGGGAAACTGTATTACAGCTTTTAACTTCATCAACTGGGGAAACTCCTGTCTCATCTACTTCATGTCCTATATATTTTATCCTAGTGCTTTAAAATTTACATTTTGATGATTTAATCTGTAAATTTGTCAACAACAACTTCTTTAAGGCTTCTAAGTTTCTCAAATGAGTAGGGACATCCTTACTTATAATCATGTCATCAAGATAAACCATAAGGGTCTGTCCTGTCTAATTTCTAAAAATCACTCATGAGCCACTGAAAGGTAATGGGCAATGACCTGAGTCCAAAGGGCACCTTCATTAACTCCCAGTGACCTGTAGGGGTGCTGAATGTAGTCACTGGTTTACAAGCATTATCCAATGGTGTCCGCAAAAAACTGTGTAACAAATCTAAGACAGAAAATACCCTATCATCCCTCTAACTGTTTTGGGAGTTCACACTGTACAGGTAAAGGAAATTCATTTGGGACTGTAACCCTAATCAACTGCCTATAGTGTATAACAGGCCTCCAAGTTCATCATTCTTTGGTACGAAGATAAGCGAGGCATTCCATAGAGCTACTAGGCTGAATTACACCCTGTTGTAACATCTCATACACACATTCATCTACTGTCTGTCTTTGAGAATGCGGGAGTTTAAAGGCAGGAACATGGATAGGGTATGTATCAGACTGTACGGATATGGAGTATGAAATGTAAGAAGTTAATCCCATAGGTTCCCCCTTCAAAGCCACTGTATTCCTGTAATCATTAATCTAGAATTAAGTTAACTTTACATTCACATCATCTTTAGTTATGAGGCACTGGGACTGTTCCATTAAAGTAATCTGAGTAGAACAATCCATATCTTCTCTAGTGACAATTCCATGTTCTCTGACCGGTGTTTGGAAAATGGAAACGTCAACTAGATACATCCCCATGGACAAGGGAAGGTCCTGTGTCAGTCTACTGGCCAGGTAGAAGGACAGAGTCCCACCATTCGTCTCATGGAGCGTCAGTTCTACAAAGATTCCTTCAATCTGACCGATTTTGGTTCTAAAACACATGACGAGATTTTTCTCAAGCAGAACTGCTACTTTTACCTCCAATTTCATAAGATGATGGGAACTTAATATTAAGTCATGTGTAAGAATTCCCTTCAGTGCCTCAAGATGATAAGTATCTATTTGTCTTGCATCCCTGGATACACTTAAATCAGTAGGGGAAAATTGCTCGAGCATTCTGCTAGAGTACTAATGCCTTTGATGTGCCCATTTTCTCACGTGTTGTAGAGGGGGCAACTAGAGAAAGGTGTGCAGCGTGCAGGGCAAGTCTTGATAATTCACCACATGGGTTAGCATTGGTAGCTTCCATCTCTGAACAACTAAAATGCAATCATGTGGCTTACATTCAATCCTTTATTCTTGTATAGTAGCAGCAAACATTAATACATCTCTGAATTTTACCTAACCAACAATGCATCATTGCAGTCTTATAGTTCTATCTAAGCTTGTCATTCAAATGATACTTTTCCTAATACCTTTAATGGCTGTCTGGTCACTCCAGTCATGCCTAAAGTTCCTCTTTCACAGTTTTGACTGATCCCTCTGGCAGTCTTTTAATATAATCTAATTTATGTAATTTGGTTTTTGTTTCGGTCTCTACAAATCCTTTACTATTATACTACTTATAACTAAAATCAATGGCCCTGTAGTCTCATTAACAACTCAGCTCTGATACTTGTCATTTATACATTGATCTAGAACTGCAAAAGCATTAACTTAATTTTCTGAACTAAAAGAACTTAAATGTCTGTTGTCAGTTGGTCATTAGTTCAATATTATGTGGGTTGAGCTTGAGGCCGGCTGAAAACTTCTTGAGAATCAGGTTGGGTCGGTGATGTCTCCATATGTTAGTAAATCTCAGTGGATTAGAGAATGCTTGAAGCTGTCTGAAATCTGTAGTGTTGTGGGCTGTTGTCTTATGATAGGAACAACATTCCTGGGAAGATTGTGCCAATAAGCTTGGACAAGCATATCTGTTATGTCCTGTCTACTTGAAGTAGCAGCACTGTTGCAGTATGGGCCTATGATTAAATGGTTGAAACATATTTATGTATGAGTGCAAAAATCTGTTGGTTGTCCCTCGCCTACAATGTCCTGTGCAATTGTGAGTGTGTTGGTATTGTGAAGGACCAGTCAGAACCCTTATATTACATTACTCAAGTATTGATAAAATCTTACTATTTGGAGCTATGACCGAGGTCATATATCCTCCCTATCTACATATAAAAGATGCCAATTCTGATATTCCAGCATCTAATTCAATCTTCTCACTGTCAATCATTCTGTGGCTAACCACAAGTAGGACGCCATTAACCACCAAGGCTCGAGTGACAAGCCTTGACATTGATCTCAAAGTTATTGCTGCTCCATTGTCATCGTTCATCCATGATATACCCTTAAATGCCCATTCTAATCTCTGTCTCAGGTAGGTAGTTTTGTTTACATAGACACTATCATCCTTCTCATCAATAATATCTAACTCAAACATTTCTATAATTACTGCCTACATTATTATCCCTCTTCTCATGATTACAGAAGTCTCTTTAAAATTGTTTCTACCCATGAAATCATAGCTCTTGGTTCTGGTATTTGATAAAATTCTTTGGCCCTTCTGTGCTTATTGTCCATTAGGCTTAGAACTTCCTTAGTCAAATCCCTATCTATTGGAGCCCTACCCTCGTTGAAGGCTGAGTTTTCTTTATTCATAAACCACAACTCTAAACCTCATTATCTACCTTAAACTGACTAAAAATAGCATCTTTCATGCACTAAGTCATGAATTACAGATGAAGGTGCTTTTGAGGTGGTCATGTTTCTAACCCTTGATCAAGTTTCACAAATCCTTAAAATAGTACAATATCATACCATGTAACCGTTATGAGAAGTCTTCCTGGATGATGAAGTGTGGACGTCAAGATGACCCCCAGCAAGATGTAGATGCCGATGTTCTCATCAGGAGCAAAGTAGCACTGATGATGTCATCAAGGGTAAAGCGGCATCCTCCGTAACCTTACAGAGGTAGTTGGGGTGCGGTTTAGTGATGTAAAGAATGGCAAAGGACAGTTTGCAGTTCACACTACTCAATGCAGTGCGGGCAGCTTCTCACACTAAATGGTTTCAGTGAGGTTCAGGTAGCTGCTTGAAATTTACAACTTGATTGTGGAAAGCAGGTTGTTGATAGAACATTTTCTTCAACACAATGACAGCCAGAACAGGAATCACTGCAAATACCAATGTTCCACAGGGATCTACCAGAATGTTGAAAATTCTTGATTCAATGCTGGAATTGCTCATTTCCATCACGAACGTAATTCCTTGTAGTCATGAATGAAGAATATAAAGAAATTCTTCCTTTATCAAAAATTCAATTTCAACAAGATGGGGTACAGAACACTTCTGTCCCCAGGAAGCTGGAGGTGGAATTTCGGGTCTACGTGGAGACCTGTGCGACCTCTCTCTCACACTGACTGTCCCACAACAGTCTGAGGTAGGGTTTTTAAAAGGGGTAGATGTCAAGGGAATAAGGCACTTCCTGCAATTTGTTATGGAAAGTCAGCAAACTTCAGGGTGAATGACCTTTCAAATATTAGCTAATCTTGTATGTCATGAGGCCATATGGTGGCTGGAATGCTCTACACAAGTTCTGTTAACAAAATCAACATGTTTGAAGGCTAAGTGAAAAATTAAGCACTTAACCCTTCGTGAATAGTGTATAACCTTCATGAAGAATGTAGTATAACATTCAGGGTGGTCTCTATGTTAGGCTTCGTCCTTTCTTGAGAGTAACACATTATTAAAAGGGCCGATTCTTGTAGTTCCCATATTTATCTCTAATCGGCTAGGTAAGGTGTATATAACAATCGCTTGGCCACTTATGTCATATGTTTTCATGCAACTTTGGTCTGGCCCAAGAAGTAGAGTCTATAATGAATAATCTGAAGTAATCATGGTATCAAAATATTGGATACATGTCTTAATACTAGAACGATAAAGTACATAAAACAGAGTTCATCCTAATCAATGTGTTTCTCAGCCTGCTACATGATGCACTACTTCTAATACCATTCACATGGAACAATTTTCTGACAACACTGACTTCCTTGTTACGTTAGGTTCAACGTAGTCAACTTCAGGTCAAGTTTTCCTAGAGTTCCTCATGACAACAGGTATTCTTTAACTTCTGACCAGTGGCCAACTTCAAATGCTGCTATTGGCACTGGTCTGGTAGCTGTGAGATCAAACTTCAATAAAACATTCCCCTCTCACATGCGACTTCAAGCTTAGATGTTGCACGAGTTAGGTGGAGTGCGTTAGTCTCTGTTCCTCCCTGCTTGATATAACCATTAAACATTGGTAGATAACTAACACTTTCTGGAAACACAAAGTATTAACATCTAAAACTTCCACTAAAGCCCAAGTCAATGCTCATGAAACAAATTAACAGTCATCTGTTGCAATATCATTTTTCAGCCTCCATTCACAAAGGGATGTATTTACTAAATATAATGGTAACAGATATGAACTTCTTAATGTAACAAATCATCTATACTTAGGAAAGGCCATTTTTGGATTAACCCTTATAACTTAATGTCTGCTTATTAAAATTACAGCTCATACATAAGAATGATTCACACAGTTTATATATCTCTGTTCTTAAATGACTGAGAGCTGAATTAATAATGCCCGAATCAGATGCATGTGGTGAGCTATCTTTGGAAGTACAAGTATTACAGGCATGATATTTCCATCATTAGCTATTTAGCTAAAGTTATATTAGTTACAACCAATCATAATAGCTATTTTTTAAATTCCTTATCTTTACTTCAAGTGTACAGCACTGCATTGAGCATCTAGCAGTGAGGGATTACATACAAACCCCTGTGCTTCGAACTATTCTTTAACAATGAAGTGTAACTGTCTCTACAACCTAAATCAAGTAACATCTTTTGGGGGTTCAACCAAAAGTTCCAGATCTATCTACCATTTATAGTAATTCAGTCATCAAAAATAAAAGCACTAAAATTAGGATATAACCATGTTGAATCTGTAAAGTAGATGCAACAGTAATTTCATATTAAGCATATTGGTCTGTTATAAATCATGAGAATTTTTTGGTTACCTATCCTGTCAAGGAGTACATTGTTAACTTATCAACTGTGGCAGAGATCTCCTGACATGCACAAGGTCCTCGTTACAGTTAAGTAGCTTAAGGTTGCCAGTGTGCCATTCTCGAACATATTAAGTTTTTAAATAAGAGTATATATATCCTCTTCTATGTTGCATTACCTTATATGGTCCCATGAACCATGGTGCTATCTTCTAATTCTCTCCTGTAGGACTGTAGTTCTTCATCATTAGCACGTTACCTTCTCAAATCTGTGTAGGTCTACCTTACCTGTTCTTAACTTGTGGGAACTGTTGTGTTGCTTCATCTATGTTCTGTCTATTTTGCTGATGCACAATGTGGTTCAGCCATCAATAGGTGATACAGATATTTCTTGTCATATCCACATAGTGCATAAAATGGACTGTCACCTATAGTGGAATGATATGAAGCATTAATGGCACTTTGTACATCATATAAATTCATCCCAATGAGTATTCTGAAAATTTTAATAGTTACTCTAAAGTGTCTAACACCTTGCGATTCAACCTCTCTGCTAACTCATCTGGCGCTGGGTTATGAGCAACCATGTTAATCTTCCTTGTGTTATACTTTACACAAAATTCTTCCATGAGTTTAGTGCTAAATCATCCTCCATTATCTGTGATTAGAACTCATGTTGCACTCTGGCAATCCAAACTGCTTTCCTTACACACCTTAATGACAGTTTTAGCATTGATTCTAGCATTGAAACTAGTTCATAATAATGAATAAATGCATCTATCATGACAAACAAGTATGTTTCCATGAGGAGTTTGAGAAAATCCTAACAATAAGTCCATAGAAACTCTCTCCATTGCTTCCTTGACCTTGGGATATATCAAAACTGGAACTGGCACTATTATGTTACCTCCATCCTGATTGCATATGGAACATTTGTTTGTGTACAGTGCAATTTGCTTTGCCATCCAAAGCCATAAATACTTTAAAACGGAGACTGCTTAATGCATATGTCTTTATCCAGATAAGCTGTTTGGGGTATACTGTGGAACATTACTAACAACTGGAGTACTAAGCTAGATGGTATAACTAACTGTAGACCTTTATGTATATACATTTGCATGTGGGTGGGTTGGGCCATTCCATGTCTGTTTCCTTGCGCTACCTCACTAATGTGGGAGACAGCAATTAAGTATAATACATACACGTCTACACACGCAAATATACATACCTATACATCTCAATGTATACATATATATACACACAGACATAAACATATATACACATGTACAAAATTCATACTGTCTGCCTTTATTCATTCCCATCGCCACCTCGCCACACATGGAATAACATCCCCCTCCCCCCTCATGTGAGCGAGGTAGCGCTAGGAAAAGACAACAAAGGCCCCAATCATTCACACTCAGTTTCTAGCTCTCATGTAATAATGCACCGAAACCACAGCTCCCTTTCCACATCCAGGCCCCACACAACTTTCCATGGTTTACCCCAGACGCTTCACATGCCCTGGTTCAATCCATTGACACCACGTCCACCCCGGTATACCACATCGTTCCAATTCACTCTATTCCTTGCCCTACTTTCATCCTCCTGCATGCTCAGGCCCTGATCACTCAAAATCTTTTTCACTCCATCTTCCCACCTCCAATTTGGTCTCCCACTTCTCGTTCCCTCCACCTCCGACACATATATCCTCTTGGTCAATCTTTCCTCACTCATTCTCTCCATGTGCCCAAACCATTTCAAAACACCCTCTTCTGCTCTCTCAGCAACACTCTTTTTATTTCCACACATCTCTCTTACCCTTTCATTACTTACTTGATCAAACCACCTCACACCACATATTGTCCTCAAACATCTCATTTCCAGCACATCCACCCTCCTGCACACAACTCTATCCATAGTCCATGCCTCGCAACCATACATCACTGTTGGAACCACTATTCCTTCAAACATACCCATTTTTGCTTTCTGAGATAATGTTCTCGACTTCCACACATTCTTCAACGCTCCCAGGACTTTCGCCCCCTCCCCCACACTATGACTCACTTCCGCTTCCATGGTTCCATCCGCTGCCAGATCCACTCCCAGATATCTAAAACACTTTACTTCCTACTGTTTTTCTCCATTCAAACCTACCTCCCAATTGATTTGACCCTTAACCCTACTGTACCTAATAACCTTGCTCTTATTCACATTTACTCTCAGCTTTCTTTTTTCACACACTTTACCAAACTCAGTCACCAGCACTGTATCATCAGCGAACAACAATTCACTCACTTCCCAAGCTCTCTCATCCACAACAGACTACATACTTGCCCCTCTTTCCAAAACTCTTGCATTCATCTCCCCTAGCAACCCCATCCATAAACAAATTAAACAACCATGGAGACATCACACACCCCTGCCACAAACCTACATTCACTGAGAACCAATCACTTTCCTCTCTTCCTACACGTACACATGCCTTACATCCTCGATAAAAACTTTTCACTGCTTCTAACAACTTACCTCCCACACCATATATTCTTAATACCTTCCACAGCGCATCTTTATCAACTCTATCATATGCCTTCTCCAGATCCATAAATGCTACATACAAACCCATTTGCTTTTCTAAGTATTTCTCACATTCATTCTTCAAAGCAAACACCTGAACCCCACATCCTCTACCACTTCTGAAACCACACTGCTCTTCCCCAATCTGATGCTCTGTACATGCCTTCACCCTCTCAATCAATACCCTCCCATATAATTGACCAGGAATACTCAACAAACTTATACCTCTGTAATTTGAGCACTCACTCTTATCCCCTTTGCCTTTGTACAATGGCACTATGCAAGCATTCCGCCAATCCTCAGGCACCTCACCATGAATCATATATACATTAAATAACCTTACCAACCAGTCAACAATACAGTCACCCCTTTTTTTAATAAATTCCACTGCAATACCATCCAAACCCAATGCCTTGCCGGCTTTCATCTTCCGCAAAGCTTTTAATACCTCTTCTCTGTTTACCAAATCATTTTCCCTAACCCTCTCACTTTCCCCACCACCTCGACCAAAACACCCTATATCTGCCACTCTATCATCAAACACATTCAACAAACCTTCAAAATACTCACTCCATCTCCTTCTCACATCACCACTACTTGTTATCACCTCCCCATTAGCCCCCTTCACTGAAGTTCCCATTTGTGCCCTTGTCTTATGCACTTTATTTACCTCCTTCCAAAACATCTTTTTATTCTCCCTAAAATTTAATGATACTCTCTCACCCCAACTCTCATTTGCCCTCTTTTTCACCTCTTGCACCTTTCTCTTGACCTCCTGCCTCTTTCTTTTATACATCTCCCACTCATTTGCATTTTTTCCCTGCAAAAATCGTCCAAATGCCTCTCTCTTCTCTTTCTCTAATATTCTTACTTCTTCATCCCACCACTCACTACCCTTTCTAATCTGCCTACCTCCCACGCTTCTCATACTACAAGCATCTTTTGCGAAAGCCATCACTGCTTCCCTAAATGCATCACATTCCTACCCCACTCACCTTACCTCCTTTGTTCTCACCTTTTTCCATTCTGTACTCAGTCTCCCCTGGTACTTCCTCACACAAGTCTCCTTCCCAAGCTCAATTACTCTCACCACTCTCTTCACCCCAACATTCTCTCTTCTCTTCTGAAAACCTCTACAAATCTTCACCTTCGCCTCCACAAGATAATGATCAGACATCCCTCCAGTTGCACCTCTCAGCACATTAACATCCAAAAGTCTCTCTATTGTGCACCTATCAATTAATACATAATCCAATAACACTCTCTGGCCATCTCTCCTACTTACATATGTATACTTATGTATATCTTGCTTTTTAAACAAGGTATTCCCAATCACCAGTCCTTTTTCAGCATATAAATCTACAAGCTCTTCACCATTTCCATTTACAACACTGAACACCCCATGTATACCAATTATTCCCTCAACTGCCACATTACTCACCTTTGTATTCAAATCACCCATCACTAAATAACCCAGTCTCGTGCATCAAAACCACTAACACACTCATTCAGCTGCTCCCAAAACACTTGCCTCTCATGATCTTTCTTCTCATGCCCAAGTGCATATGCACCAATAATCACCCATCTCTCTCCAACTTTCAGTTTTACCCATATCAATCTAGAATTTACTTTCTTACACTCTATCACATACTCCCACAACTCCTGTTTCAGGAGTAGTGCTACTCCTTCCCTTGCTCTTGTCCTCTCACTAACCCCTGACTTTACTCACAAGACATTCCCAAACCACTCTTCCCCTTTACCCTTGAGCTTCGTTTCACTCAGAGCCAAAACATCCAGGTTCCTTTCCTCAAACATACCACCTATCTCTCCTTTTTTCTCATCTTGGTTACATCCACACACATTTAGACACCCCAATCTGAGCCTTCGAGGAGGATGAACACTCCCTGCGTGACTCCTTCTTCTGTTTCCCCTTTTAGAACTTTATGAGCATGTGTCCCTTCATTTCCCTGCTCAATATTTCATGCTGTAAGAGAAACTCCCTAATCGGAATAAGGGGTTTAATTGTCGAGTTAGGAGTTTCTTTACATAAGTGCTTTATCACCTATGACCAACCTGAATCATAGTTGTTCCTCCTCTAGATCATCTATATCTAGGGTAGGACACTCAGTTATCAGGGGTACATTCTGAGACAATGCATCTCCTCTATGTTCTGTTTTCCAGCTATGTACTCGAGAGGTTGAATGAAATCCTGCGTAGTCTATGACCATCTAGCACACCTTTTTCTTTTTTGGAATAATCCTACTATAGGTTGGTGATCAGTAAATACATGAACTGGGTAACAGTAGATAAGATGCTTAAATTGCTTCAGTGCCCAATCACTGCTAGTGCTTCTTGCTCTGTAACTCCGTAATATTTTTCTGCTTTGTTCAGCATTCTGCTGCCATGACGTACGGGATGTTGATGTCCTAGAATTCTCTGCATTAGGGTTGCTACAAAACCTTTGGCACTATCATCAGTAACTAAAAAGAATGGTTGCTGATAATTACGAAATACTGAAATAGGTGCAGAAGTAAGCACTTGCATTAATGTGTCCATGGCTTGTTGCTGTGCTTCCCTCCCCGTGGAAAGTAACATCCTTCCTCAGTAATTCTGTTAGAGGTGAGGCTATGGTATGAATACCCTTCACAAAACACCTGTACAATCCAGATAATCCTACAAATGATTGAACTTCATTTGCACTCCTAGGTGTGGGGAACTATACTACATCTTTTATCTTCTTATTATCTAGGGGAAACTCCACTCGCATCCACTACATGCCCTAAATATCTTATCCGAGCTCTTAAAAATTTACAATTTGACATTTCAATCTTTAAATTCACCTACTTTAACTTCCTTCGTCTAAATGTCTCATAAGAGTAAGGAACATCCTTACTAATGATCATAATATGGCAAACTATAGGGGTCTAACATATTAAATTTCTAAAAATCACTGTCATGAGCCTTGAAAAGGTTATGGGCAATTATCTTAGTCCAAAATGCATCCTCGTAAACTCCCTCCACGGCCCTGTAGGAGAGCTGAATGCAGTCACTGGTATCATCCAGTGGTATCTACCAAAAACCATGTGACAAATCCAAGGTGGAAAATACCTTATTTTTTTTTTTTTTTTTTTGCTTTGTCGCTGTCTCCTGCGTTTGCGAGGTAGCGCAAGGACACAGACGAAAGAAATGGCCCAACCCACCCCCATACACATGTATATACATACATCCACACACGCAAATATACATACCTACACAGCTTTCCATGGTGTACCCCAGACGCTTCACATGCCCTGATTCAATCCACTGACAGCACGTCAACCCCGGTATACCACATCGATCCAATTCACTCTATTCCTTGCCCTCCTTTCACCCTCCTGCATGTTCAGGCCCCAATCACACAAAATCTTTTTCACTCCATCTTTCCACCTCCAATTTGGTCTCCCACTTCTCGTTCCCTCCACCTCCGACACATATATCCTCTTGGTCAATCTTTCCTCACTCATTCTCTCCATGTGCCCAAACCATTTCAAAACACCCTCTTCTGCTCTCTCAACCACGCTCTTTTTATTTCCACACATCTCTCTTACCCTTACGTTACTTACTCGATCAAACCACCTCACACCACACATTGTCCTCAAACATCTCATTTCCAGCACATCCATCCTCCTGCGCACAACTCTATCCATAGCCCACACCTCGCAACCATACAACATTGTTGGAACCACTATTCCTTCAAACATACCCATTTTTGCTTTCCGACATAATGTTCTCGACTTCCACACATTCTTCAAGGCTCCCAGAATTTTCGCCCCCTCCCCCACCTGATGATCCACTTCCGCTTCCATGGTTCCATCCACTGCCAGATCCACTCCCAGATATCTAAAACACTTTACTTCCTCCAGTTTTTCTCCATTCAAACTTACCTCCCAATTGACTTGACCCTCAACCCTACTGTACCTAATAACCTTGCTCTTATTCACATTTACTCTTAACTTTCTTCTTTCACACACTTTACCAAACTCAGTCACCAGCTTCTGCAGTTTCTCACATGAATCAGCCACCAGCGCTGTATCATCAGCGAACAACAACTGACTCACTTCCCAAGCTCTCTCATCCACAACAGACTGCATACTTGCCCCTCTTTCCAAAACTCTTGCATTCACCTCCCTAACAACCCCATCCATAAACAAATTAAACAACCATGGAGACATCACACACCCCTGCCGCAAACCTACATTCACTGAGAACCAATCACTTTCCTCTCTTCCTACACGTACACATGCCTTACATCCTCGATAAGAACTTTTCACTGCTTCTAACAACTTGCCTCCCACACCATATATTCTTAATACCTTCCACAGAGCATCTCTATCAACTCTATCATATGCCGTCTCCAGATCCATAAATGCTACATACAAATCCATTTGCTTTTCTAAGTATTTCTCAAATACATTCTTCAAAGCAAACACCTGATCCACACATCCTCTACCACTTCTGAAACCACACTGCTCTTCCCCAATCTGATGCTCTGTACATGCCTTCACCCTCTCAATCAATACCCTCCCATATAATTTACCAGGAATACTCAACAAACTTATACCTCTGTAATTTGAGCACTCACTCTTATCCCCTTTGCCTTTGTATAATGGCACTATGCACACATTCCGCAAATCCTCAGGCACCTCACCAAGAGTCATACATACATTAAATAACCTTACCAACCAGTCAATAATACAGTCACCCCCTTTTTTAATAAATTCCACTGCAATACCATCCAAACCCAATGCCTTGCCGGCTTTCATCTTCCGCAAAGCTTTTACTACCTCTTCTCTGTTTACCAAATCATTTTCCCTAACCCTCTCACTTTGCACACCACCTCGACCAAAACACCCTATATCTGCCACTCTATCATCAAACATTCAACAAACCTTCAAAATACTCGCTCCATCTCCTCACGTCACCACTACTTGTTATCACCTCCCCATTTGCGCCCTTCACTGAAGTTCCCATTTGCTCCCTTGTCTTACACACTTTATTTACCTCCTTCCAGAACATCTTTTTATTCTCCCTAAAATACCTTATTATGCCCTTAAATTGTTGAAGTTCACCTTGTATAGGTAAAGGAACCTCTCTGGGATAGTAACCTTCTTTAACTGCCTATAGTTTATCACAGTCCTCCAAGTCCTATCCTTCTCTGGTACCAAGACAAGTGGGGTATTCCAAGGCGTGACAAGGCTGATTACTCCCTGTTGTACCATCTCTCATTCATCTGTTGTCTGTCTTTGGGAGAGAGGGAGTCTATAGGCATGAAAAAACATTGGGCCTGTGCAAGGTTGTAGGGGTATGTTGTAAGAAATATAAGTAGTTAACCCCAAAGGTTCCCCTTCTAAAGCCAATGTATTTCTGTAACCATTCAATAAGTCTACCAATTTAGAAGTATCTTAACTCTACATTCATTTCATCTTGAGTTACAGGGCATTGGGACTGTTCTCTCAAGACATCCGAAGTAGAACCAACTATATTGTCTCTAAGGACCATTCCAAATTCTCTGACCGGTGCTTGGAATATGGAAAAGTCGATTAGGTACGTTACCTTGGACAAGAGAAGGTTCTGTGTCAGTCTACTGGCCAGGTAGAAGGACAAAGCCCCATCACTCATCTCACGGAATGTTGGTTCTACAAAGATTCCCTTTAAACTAACTGAATTACATTCTAAATCACAACACAAGAGATTTCCCATCTGCAGATCTGCTACTTTTATTTCTACTTTCATAAGACTATGGATACTTAGTGTTCTGTCATGAGTAAGAACCCCTTCAGTGTCTCAGGATGATGAAAATCTATCTGTCTCGAGTCCATAAATACATATAAATCAGCGAGGGAAATTTGCTAAAGCACAAATAACCTTGATGTATCCATTTTTCATGGGCTGCAGAAGGGGGAACTAAAGAAAGGTGTTTATGGAAAGTAAAGCGTTGATAATATAAGACATGGGTTAGTACTGGTAGCTTATGTTCCTGAACAACTACTGTTCATTCACCTAGCTTATATTCCACCTTATATTCTCATTAAGTAGCAACAAACATTAGTACTCGAGTCTAACCTGATCAACAAAGTCACATTAAGTCTTATAGTTCTACCAAAGACTTGAAATTCTAAAGATACTTTTCCTAATAACTTCAACAGCTGTCTGGTCACTCCAGTTACACCACAAGTACCCATGTCACAGTCTTGTACTTATCCCTCTGGCAGTCTTTTAATGCAATCTAATCTAATCAACTTGGTTTCTGCTCCAGTGTCTTTAAAAACCTTTACTTTTAGCCCAGTAAGTCTGGCTAAAATCAATGACCCTGTAACCCCATTAACAACTCAGCTCTGACGCTCATAATCTACACAATGATAATCAACGAGCCTGTAATCCCATTAACAAAGCAGCTCTGACACTCGTAATCTACACAATGATATTCTATAACTGTATAAGGGTTGACAATTTTCTGAACTAAAAGAACTCAGCTGTCTGTTGTCAGTTGGACATGAGTTCAGTAATAAGTCAGTTGAGCTTGAGGCTGGCTGAAAACTTCCCCAAGAATCAGGGTGGGTTGATGATGTCTCCCATATGTTAGTACACCTCAATGAATTAGAGCATGCTTGAAACTCTCTGAAATCTGTAGTGTTATGGGCAGTTGTCTTACGATAAAAACAATATTTCTGGGAAGATTGTGCTAATAAGCTTGGACAAGCAAATCTGTAATGCCCTGTCTGCTTGCAGTAAGTAGCACTGTGGTGGTGTAGGCCTATGATTAATGGCTGACACATATGCATGTGTGAATATGAGAATCTGTTGGCTATCCTGTGCAATTTTGAGAGTATGGGTATTGTGAAGGACCAGTCAGAACCCTTATTTTTTTCTCTGGGGTCATATATCCTCTCTACCAACATACAAAAAAATAACAATTCTTATACTCTAGTATCTACTTCAATCTTCTCGCTCACAATAATTCTGCATCTAGCCACTGGCAGGGTGCCATTAATCAACGAGGCTCAAGTGTGAAGACTAGACATTGATCTTGATGTTATTGCCTTGCCATTGTCCATCACATACCTTTAAACACCTATTCTAATCTCTGTCCCAAGTTGGTAGTTTTGTTTACATAAACACTACCATCCTTCTCATCAATATCTAACTCAAACATTTCTATAATCATTGCCAACATCTCATCCATCTTCTCAAGCTACAAAATTGTCTCCAAAATTGTTTAAATTATTCCCATTTAATTATATCTAAGTGTTCTAGAATTTGGGAAAATTCCTTGGCTCTTCCATACTTACAGTCTATCAGTCTTAAAGCTTCCTTAATCAAATCGTTATCAAACTGTGTCCTACCCTCATCAGTGGATAAGTTTTCTGCATTTTGTAAACCACAACTCTATATCCTCGTAATTTCCCTTAAACTGACAATAGATCATATCTTTAAGCACTAACTTATGGATTACAGAAGATGCTTCTGAAATAGCCATGTTTTTCACCCTTGATCTAAATTTCATAAATCCTTAAAATAGTACAATATCACACAACATAACTGTTACAAAAAGTTATCTTGGATGGTGAAATGGGATGCAGGTGCCGATGTTGTCATTAGGAGCAAAGCAGCACTGATGACATTGTCAGGAGTAAAGTGGCATTGTCTGTAATCTTGCTGAGGAAGCCTGGGCACCGTCCAGTGATATAGTGATGAACAAAACATGATAAGGGCCGGTGTACTCCTCCTGTTACGTGGTCTCAGTGTGATTCAGATAGCTGTTCATGCTATGCTGTCTGAGTAAGGTGCAGGTTGCTGCTTGAAGTTTACAACTTGACTTCACACCTGCCAGGTGATGACTGTAGAGAGCAGGTTGTTGGTACATCACTTCTTCAGAACAGGAGCCACAGCAAACACAAGCATTCAGCAGAGATCCATCCAGAATCTTGGAAATTCTTGATTCAATGCTGGATTTGCTCATTCCTGTTGCTGCTACTATAAATCTAATCGCTTGTAGTCATGGAAAAAGGATATAATGGAAATCTTCCTTTATCAAAAATAAACTGTATTTCAACTAAGTGGAGTACAGAAGACTTCTTCTGTCCCCAGTAAAATGGAGGCAGAACATCAGCCCCGGGTGGAGACCAGATCGAGACTTTCTGATAGACAGCCCAGTGACACCCTGTGGTAGGGTTTTTGCAAGGGGTTGATGTCGAGAGCACAAGGTGCTGTCTGTGACTTGTTATGGTAAGTCAGCAAATTAGGGGTGAGCAAGATTTGAAAAATTAGCTTATCTCATAAGTCAAGAGGCCACGTGGCAGCTGGAATGCTCTACATCTGTTCTGTTTACTAAATCAGAAAATTTGGTGATAAATGAAAAATGAAACACATACTCTTCATGAACAATGTAGAGAGAACATAACCTTCATGAAGAATATTGTATAACATTCAGGTGGGTCTCCACAGTTAGGCTTCATCCTGCCTACAGCATAACAGAAGTCATCAAAAATGCTGACTCTCGCAGTTCCCTGTTCTCGATACTACCTTGTTAACACAGGAAATAGCGAATGTTGAAAAAAAAGCCTATGATATAGTGGCTTCTCTGCTCCTAAACATCCCTGATATTACACAAATGCCACTGAGTAACCTTTCCAAACTAACAATAAAGAGAACAAAACTTTTGCAAGACGAGTTTTTAAAAAGAGGCTAAAAAAATATGGTTATAAAATAATTCAAATCAACATTTTTCGGCATTTATACAGATCTCAAACAATGATTCAACTCAATGTGCAAAAAGAAAAATAAAGATGTATTTTCATTAGTATGGAAGTCGATGTTTCACTTTAATAAAGTAGGAATGGGTTGAGGATGTGAATGATGTTATGGAAGCTTATGTGCCTGATTCATCCCAATAAACTAGGGCTGGGATTATGATAATAGACATATAAACAAACAATCTCTCTATTGGCTATCAAAGGAATAGTTTGGTTGTCACTGGGATTTCATCTAAAAAATTTCCCAACAAACTTCAAAAGGTACGATAGAAATATGAAAGTTATGATTTAAACTGAAAGGAACAGATAAAGTTTACCATACTTACCTAACTGTAATGCAAACCAAATGAACTAGCATTCCATTGTAAATGATTACCTATGAGTGTTTAACTGAAACTTCTGTATCTGAAAATCCTAAAAATAAAAAAAAATAAAAAAATAAAAGATCTGAAGAAGCTTAATTTTGTTGGCCAAGATGAAGTATAGTTTTCTCTCTTACTACTTATGTGAGATTTTTCAGGTTAATTGAAGTGAATGATCTTTGCTCTCTAAGCAGGAATAGGATGGCAGTGCCTTAATAGAGAAGATGTAGCAATTATCAGCCAAAACCTATCTGTAATTCAAACTTGGACACTAAAACTGACAACACAAAAGACTGAAAAAAAGGTACATATACAGATTTCCAGCAACCCTACTCTTGAGAAGGAGTATTCAAAGGAATAAACTATTGAATCTGGAAAAGACGCACATATCTAGGAGCCTCAGAACCTTCTCTAGTAAAAAATGGGTCTCCTGTATTTAGTAAGGATTCCTGCATTACTCATTCTGAAAAAAAATATGTTATGCCAACTTAAGACATAAATCTGCTTTAAAATTAAACACAAATCATATCCCCAGCTTTCTTCCCATTACACTAAGAAGAAAACGTTATGAATTACCTAATGTGGCTGAAAATACATGAACTCAAAAAAGATGCAAGAGTCAGGGTTGAAGGACTGGTGGGTCAGTCTGGAAGTGACAATCAAGAAAAAAAAAAAAAAGCCAAGCATGATATCTTAAATGGATGTAAAATATTTGCAGCCAAGGGTCTGTGCAAGGATTTTCACATTCCTGTACAATCACTGGTTTAGTAAATGATCATGAATGTAGAATTTTTCAGACTTTGGTGTAAATACTGTAAACAGTTTATGAGAAAAATGCTTCACCTGCACTACTTAAACTTTTTAAAATGAAAACAGGCACACATGTATAATAAAGGAGTGTGATGCATGTTATATTTCTGCATTGAATATTAATGTAATGAAAAAACCCATTGATAATGAAACTGCTTTAAAGCAATTTTTTCCATTAAAGAATTTCTAGGATGGATATAAAATTTTTACCTCTTGCTCACAACATAATATATAATGCAAGAAAACCTATGCAGGCTTGATGAAATATAGCCTGGGATGGGAAGGGGGTTGGAGTACCTGCTGGTTGCAGTGTAGCTATGGCTTCTGACTGGCCACATTTGTATAAAATTTTCCAAGACTAGCTGAGATTGGCCAACTTGACTTCTCATAGGGTAACCTGTAGCTCATCACCTGAAGAAAGCATAACCAATATATGCAGGTAACTTGGTTTCTAAATAATGTTTGTCTGTGCCTATATCAACAAATCCTATGTGTCTTTGCAGCTACTTGATAAGTAAAAAAAAAGTCTGTTAATAAGACTTAATTTTCCAGCGTAAGATATCCGTTACTAAACTTATAGCCTGTGTAATTCCATTAAACACCTATTGGACACACTACAAGATAAAAAGTATGTGAAAAGCTATACATCATAGGAGTAAAATATTCAATGCAGATACCATCCCATCAAGCCATTTATGCTTGCTGACTCCATCAGAGTTAAACTGTTATCCTCCATCTTAAATCTTGATTATTATAGATCTTACAAACTGAATAAAGAAAAGGGTTGAAAAGCCAGACTTCGTTTATCAAAACTATTCTCTAATTACCATCGGTCAATCACCTAAATGGTCAGCTTCAAGTGATACTATCTCTCAATGCAAGGGATGAAGCATCCTTAAAATTGGGCAACAAGAAACCTCTCTATCTCCTGGATGCAAAATCTTAATTCGTCCTAAATTACTCAATCAATAAACAAGAGGAACAATAGTCCCAGTGCAAGAAAGACCAAGCCACATAAAGGATGAGACGGAAATCGAGTGAACCGCCCTTGTATGGCAAGTTTGATCTAAGTACTTTTCCATTTTTTGAAGTGCTTCAACGACATATGTATGTACTCATCATGGTCAAGCTGTAAGAAGACATGAAGGGGGAAAAAGAGAAAGAAAAAAGGAAAGGAAAATAATAATTGAAAAGCCTTTGAAGAGGAGGAAAACTTACCCATTAAAGTAGACAACATGCAGTTGTTACAAAAGGTGAACAAATTGAGTTGCCATGAGTCACACAATAGTTATACGATGAAGTGGCTTGCCCAATGCTATGTGGTCTTGTTAATACTAGAGGGACACAAAAAGCCAGCTTCTAGGATCATAACATAGGTTTGCTGGTTAGATGGAAAGAAACAAAGTTAGGTTTGCTTTAGAATCAACTCTATCATGGAGATGCATACAGCTAATAATGGCCCAGATGTGAGAACGATGTTCCATACATGGACAAAGCAGTAATATGCATTACTAAAATATCAGCTCAGAAGAGAAGAATTCTTTGGAAAAAAAAATCATCTGAATAATAAGGGATTTACAACACAGACAAGAAATTATGTGGAACCAAGCAAGTTTACAGTGTTCAGTGGATAAATAAAAGAGCCATCAAAGATGATGGAAAAGTTACAAAAATATATGAAATTAAAAGACAATGGGCTTTAGAAGCATTAAATGTAAAACTGCTTCTGCCCCGAGAGTAAATCCTATCTAATTCCATGCTTTTAAAGCTGTAGTTACAATGACATGAGACGTACAATGAGCTAGAGAAGATGGAGCATATCTGAAAGAAGTGAAATGTCAAGTCGAGACATAGGCATGACTGGTTTGGTTTACTTGTTGAAAAAAGATCAATAAAATGGGGGAGAGGAAACATGACAGAAACCCATACAGAGCACATTTTATATGAAAGGAGAGGTTGATCTATCAACAGTTATGGATATGGACTGGTCAAAGAAAAGACTTGATATAAAAGAAGAAAGAGAAGAAATTCACAAGAGGAAAGTTTAATCAGATCATATCCTTATGCAATACTCATCGAAAGGTTTTGACATATCAAAAGTTACAACATCTGATTCCACCGAGTTTCTTAAAGAGAATAAGCAGACAAGAGAAAACAAAAATGACTATTAGTATTGGACTTTAACTTGCAAAAACCATACCTGAGATACGATAGCAGACTAATATTAAACATGCTTTGGAGAATGAGATTTGAGGATACATTCACACACTTTGTTGACAACATATTTCAAAACAATGACATGTGATAGCTGGAGAGGTCTGAATATAAAATAGTTTAGGGTATGCTGGACCAAGGAATGTTTGAAAATAGACGGCAGCACACTTTTAGCTTTTAGGCACAGGCAAAATATATGAGCGAGCATGGGCATAATTTCTGAAAAATGCTCCAACAAAAAATGAAAAGGGATGCCACCTTGTTTCCATGCTCTTCTTGCAATCATAGAAAGAACTTTTTGGGATATATGAAAAAAGATCATAGGAAGGGATAAAATATTAGTAAGAGATGCACCATGTGATATGTAATAGTAGAATCATGCTTGGCAGAATTAGCAAAAAGAATGAAAAAAAATCACCACCAAGAGAAACAGCTAAAGTAATAACAGTAAAAAAATTGGGAAGGAAAAAAGAATAAAGGTGTTGTAGGAGATACTTCTAGCCATAGACCAGAAAAACCTATCAGAGGAATAATATACCTTATGGAATGGTGTATACGAGTGAAGCATATAAGGACAGAGATAAATGGAAGCTCTTTAACCATGGCCACTTCCTTGATGAGAGTTCCCAGAGGGAACGGGCATCAGAGATACAATTACATAGAATATTTCTACAATAATTCTGGACGGATATGAAAGCTAACAGAGCATTAAAGGAATAATAAATTATATCAGATCTAATATATAAGTCCCTTGACTGGATGTTCTTAGAACAGGAGTGAGTAAACCATATTACAGGAAGAGATAGATCTAGAAAAAGAGAAGGTACATGCTTCCATTCCTGCAGCAATAACCTTATAAAGATGCCCTACCATCCTCTACAAAAAAAAAAAAAAAAAAAATCATTATCTACAGATGTCATTTGTACCTGATGTTACCTTGCTCAGTAAGGAAAGAACCAACATATATGAAAAACAAAGAAACGAAAATAATAAAAAATGTAATAAAATAATAATAGTATCAACTTTCATACTTACTTGTCATTTCTCGTGTTAGTTAGGTACCACCAGGAATAGGCAGAGAAGAGGCCTCACTTCCTTACATCCATTCTTTAGCTGTCATATTTAATGCACCAAAAAAACATAGCCCCCATCCACAACCTGACCTCACATACCTTTCTATGGTTTTCACATACTACTTCATGTGCCTGGTTCAGTCAACTAACAGCAAGTCAGCCCATATACCAAATTGCTTAAATTCACTCTTATCTACTATACGCCCCTCATCCTCCTGCATGCTCAGGCTTAGGCCTAAGCACTCAAAATCTCTCTCAATTTATACTTTCATCTCCAATTTGGTGGTTCCCCCTTTTCCTTGGCCACTTAACACACACATCACCCTTGTCAACCTCTCCACACTCATTCACTCCCTAAGTCCAACCATCTCAGCATACAATCTATAGCTCTCTAACCCACACTTCTCTTATTGTGACATCTTCTTTTACCCTATCATTACTTATTCAATCTACACTGCTCACACGTCATCCTCAAATATTTCATTTCCAACATGTTCTCCCTCTTCCGTACCTTCTCATCTATAGCCCATGCCATATATCCATGCAACATCAATGGGACTACTGCATCTTTAAACATACCCATTTTTTCCCTACCAGATCTTTCCACACTATCCTTAATGCTCACAAAATGTTCACCTCCTCACCCACCCAATAACTCATGTCCACTTCTAAGGTTCCATTTGCTGCCATGTCCACTCCCAAGTATCTGAAATACTTCACTTACCCAAGGGCTTGCCTTTCAAACTCCCAACCCAGCTAACCTGTCTCTCTTCACTGTTAAACCTTACAACCTTGTTTTTTTACAACATTTACTCTCAACTTTTTCCTTTCACACACCCTCCCAAACTCAGACACCTATTTCTGAATTTTCACTTGAATCTCCAATCAGTGCCATGCCATTAGCAAACAAATGACTTGCTTCCCAAGCCCCCTCAAATCCTACAGACTGGATACCTGCACCTCCATCCAAGACATGTGCATTTACCTCCCTTAGCCACCCCATCCATAAACACATTAAAAAGCTTCACCTGGAACCACTAACCCTCCTCTCTACATTTGCACACACACCCTACTCTCTTCATAAAAACCCCTTATTGCTTCTTATATCTTTTCTCCCACACCATATATTCATAACCCCAGTCAAAACAAGGCATCTCTAAACACTATCATATGCATCCTCCAGGTCTATAAATGCCACATACAAATCCTTTCGTGTCTCTTTCTCTTGCTGACAACAGCTACCCAGGGTGGTACAATCATCCTGACTGGGGAGTGTTAAAGTAGTGCCAGGAACCATCTTACACTCTCCATGTCAGGAATGCTGGTCTTACTTTCTGTCTCATCAAAACAGGACTACCAAGCTAATCCTACCATCTTCTTACATGCACCATACACCTACTCAAACCTTGCTTATCATATGTCACTTTTTTCATAAAAGTACTAGCGCTAATTCCATCTACTCGAACACTTTTAAGTATTATCATGACAAGAGTCCGTCAAATCTGTAGCCTCTAGTCCTGGCATCATGGGACGCTAAGAATCTCCGATTTTCTGCCTGACTCTACTACCAATGAGAGGGAGGGCTTGGGCAGTAATAGTACCGGCACCTCCCACGACCTTTCCCTCTCCGTCAGACCTCTCTCTTTTTCTTTTCACTATACCAACATTCGTGGTCTCTCTAGTAACCTATCCTCAGTTGAATGCCATCTGTCAGGTACTTCTCCTAATATCTAACTTCTGTCTGATACAATATTGTCTAATGATGTTCTCTGGTTTCTTTTACATATCTAACCATAACTTCCACTAACAATTCCACTTCAAAGGTGGTGTTTATGCTCATTCCATCATCAACACACCTGCTGCACGCCTTAAGGACCTTGAGTCTCCAAACCATGATGTTATGGGGCTCAAGGTCTGTCCCCCTTCTTCCACACTTTTCCTCTGTTTCACCTATTGCTCTCCTAATTCTACAAATTCTATATCCTTCTTCAACTATTTAAACTCCTGCCGTGAGACTGTGTCATCTTCTCACCTGCAATCTAAGATCCTCTACCTTGTGGATTTCAACATTCACCATAGGGAAAGGACAAACTCCTCCCATATGGATGGTGAAGGGATTGAAACCCTTACATTCTCCATTCTCAATGATTTAGAGCAAATTCTCTCTAACCCTACCCATATTCCTGACTGTTGTGAGCATTCTCCCAATATTCTGGATTTGTTTTTAACCTCTAGTCCATCCCACTGTAAATACACCATCTCTCACCTAACTGGTTCATCTGATCACACTCTCATAAATGTATCAATTCTAATTGCACCTCCCCCTCTAGCAGCCCCTTTTAAGAGTAAACACTGGCACTTCAACGAAGCTGACTGAAATAACTTATGCAACTTCTTTTCCGCCTTTCCTTGGGTAAATTACTGTCTCATGTGATGCTTCTGTCTCTGCCAAATGCATAGCAGAGGTTATTCTTGTGGGAATGGAAGCATTTATTCCCTCTTCCTCCAAGTCGACCTTTTCATCCAATCCATGGTTCACCATTCCTGTTCTGAGGCCATTCAGGTAAGGGATCAGATACATAGGCTTGGAAGAAATCTCCTTCCTCTAGCTCTCACTCAGCTTTTACCACTACCCATAATCGATGCAAGCATGTTCCTTTCTTCAAAGGAAGTGTGATAACCTTTCCTCATTATCCACCGATAAGTCTTTCTGGCTTTCAGCTATGTGCATCTCTAACAACTGTCAGTCTACCTTCCCTTCACTTTTTTGCTCTGACAGTACTATAGCTGTCTCTCCCCTAGACAAAGCAACTCTCTTTGGTACCCTTTTCTCCTCTAACGCCACCTTGAATGACTAACATCCCTATTCTTCACTTACCAAGGGTTCATTAATCCTTTTACCACAATCACAGTCCTTATGCATGGCCCTTCCCAACTGTGCTAAAATTCGTTCTTCTATGATTCTTCACACAATTACAAGAAGTTACCTCCTAGATTTGTTTACCACCCTTGCATTCAACACACTTCCCTTTTGCACCTTTCTACCTCCTTCCAATTTCAATTTTTTTCATCATTCCTTAGACTAACAGTGAAGCTATTTTCTGTTATCTTTACTTGCTATTCCCACTCACTGTGGAAATAAAAAAAAACATATGCTGAACTGCAGGGTGTAGCTATAGCAACACCCTGCAGTTAATGAGCTAGAAACTGAAGAAGAGAAAAAAAGTGAAACAGAAGACAATGACAGATCTGAATCTAAATCTCCAGATGCTGCACAACAGACGATGAAAGCAACCACAAGAGATGGGCTAGTAGTGGCTGCCTACATGATATTGAAAAAATCAAATATGTACACATATATGTAATGAAAATAATGTTCCAATTCAAACAAAGATTTTGGAAAAAGAAAGTACATAAACAAAGAGGGTTATCAAAGAAGGTTATCCTCTCACACAAACTCCATTAATCGTACTATCAAACACTCTCCTTGTAAACTCCCCATCTTTCTTTCTATATGCCCAAACCATCTCAAAGAATTGTTTCACACACTTTAAAATTCAATCTCTGCCATACTAAATCTATCATACAACCCCTCAATTCTTTCTTCATTCCACTTGCTTCTATGATATAATTAATTTCCACAGCCTGGATTCTTGACCTTTGTGATTCATCCCAAGTCCATGATTTGGTTGCAGTAAATGGGATAAACAAATAAACCATCTTTTTAGGTTTTCCATTCAAAAATATATACCTACCATACTATCTTTTATTCACAGCTATCTTCTAGGTGAGACAGCTTTCTTTTCCAAACTCTCTTCTCACAAGCCATACCTACAACATACATATTTGTGGTAATCATTGTGTTCAAAAGCATAACTGCAGTACTGCTGCACATTTTTCAAAAATCTTGTGAAGAGGGATCCCATATTTGCACATCACTACTCACAATCTATGCAATCTATCTGTTCAAGAAAACTACGACAATAAGATTCAACCTTGGATCAACTTTCTCAACTATTCTTTCAAGTTTTCCCCAAAACATATCCATAGCATCCTCTTGTCTAACACAGCACAGCACATACATGCAACCATTGTGTCATTTCAAATTCAAAAAAAGTTTCATTTCCTTGAACTGAGCAAGATGTATGATAGCTCATACCCAAATAAAACATGGGCTATCAGAATTCTTTAAATGATAATCTTCTATTATAAGTATTAAGAATAAAACGTATTAGGAAAGATGATTACATTATACAATGTTTATGCCATATGTAATAGCAAACCTTACCAGTAACTTTGCCGGATTTTTCAACTACGTAGCTGTCTATGATCCTTTCTTGTGGAAGGAACCAATGAACGAATTCTTCTTTACTAAACACAGGTGCTAAATCAAATTTATTTAGATACTCTTCTAAAAGCTTATGACACTCATCTACATCTTCCATTTTTAGTCTTCGGAATCCTGCAGTTGCTGTTTCAGTTGGTAGCCGATACAGTTTAAGTGTTCGCTGCATAGTCATGTTCTTGCCAAGATGAGAAAATTTAACTTCTATTAGTTTCTTTGGATTGAGAGAACGATGCCAATAACGACATGATGCCACAGGTTTGGGCAACAACACACCAGCAGTGTATACAGCCTGAAGGGAAAGACATTTGTTTGATCAGATTTAATACACTGGAGATTAAAAAAATTAATAGGAACATGTTTGCATATGGAACAACTTGATTTTGAAAAAAATACTTGTATCTACGCATACATAATATCTGTAAAGACATGCATTCTCAAATAAGAAAGCTCTGGGCACACAGTGAAATGGACAGCCACATTAGCATTAATCACAACCCCAGCACCTTAAATTACTGGCTGTTAGAATCCAATCAAACAATAGCTGGGCTTCCAAAGACATACAAGGAGTTAACACATACCTTATACGTGACAAGCCATGCTCCACTCACAAAATCACCAATTCACTACAGGCATCCCCTGTTCATAAATGATTTATAAGTTTGCAAGGATCAATCTCTTCCCATTTTTGAACAGGTTAATGAAAGACTCTCATAAACCATTTCCAGCACATTGACAGATGGCTGGGTCTGCTAGTTGTTCAAACACCATCTCAGTCTGTATTCAAACTCAGTCAGAACTGTGCATAATTGATCTTCCTTTCTAAACTCAGTCAGAACAACTGTGCATAACTTATCTTCCTTAACCCTTTTCCTGTGACACATGGCTTTCCTATACCATTCCCAATGTGGTTAGTGGAAATGGAAAACAAAGACCAAATTTTGTCAAAACAGAGACAAGTTGTGATATGGTGCTATTTGATGCACTGATTTTGGTGAGTACCTAAATAAATCCAATTCTATCCAACCATGAGCCTGGCTGGCCAAGCGGCGCATCTGAGCAATACTGAACACACCACACTCCCCATCACAACAATTCTCTGCCAGTATCAAGTGTGAAGAAATGCAAATGCAATTGCAATGCCTCTTCTTTTAAACAAATTCATCTTAAAATTAATGGATGATACATCAAAATGTATTTTTCAAAACTCTTTTCAAAACATTTCTCTGAAGTAGGTTCTTCACAAATTCATGCACTGAATACAGTATCTGCAAAAAAACAACATCCACCCCCATACATGTATATTTTCCAAGGCAACACACACCTAAGGTTTACATTTGGTACAAGCTCTCAACATCCTCAGGGTGAAAACATTGTACAATTGGATGCTGAGACTAGCGTTTTAATGGGGAACGCACCAGCAACCTGCCTCAGGCTATCTTGTGGAGAGGATTTTTTTTCTTTTACTATTCCTGGCTGTCAATTCATTTTGGGAGTTTCACTTCTGGGCATTGTGTTTCTTCCACCTGTACTTCAAGATAATTAGTTCTTACCTTTCTAAGGAGGAGAAAGTCTGAAATCTTGCCTGGAAGCAAAGAAATTGAGGGTACACATGAAGTCTCTAAGCCCACTGGGTGCTCAAAACACATGATCAGGCAACTGCTTCCTACAACACATCATCAGTGCCATGTTTCACTCAACAGATCAAGACCCTATGGAACCTTGCTCAATCCATGCCAAGACATCTGCAGATGGTAATCAAGACCAAAGGAGAGATGTCACTGCACTAAAATGTAAGTGTGACATTGCCTTTGAAAATATATGGGAAGGTGGACAAGGTTTTTTACAGACACTATATAATACAATCACCGCAGGAAACATGGGTGCTGGAAAGCCGGCAAAGATCCACTATCTTCTGGTTTAAAACACTGATGATGTACTCAGTGAATTTTTTTTTTTTTTTTTTTTTTTTATACTTTGTCGCTGTCTCCCGCGTCTGCGAGGTAGCGCAAGGAAACAGACGAAAGAAATGGCCCAACCCCCCCCCCCATACACATGTACATACACACGTCCACACACGCAAATATACATACCTACACAGCTTTCCATGGTTTACCCCAGACGCTTCACATGCCTTGCTTCAATCCACTGACAGCACGTCAACCCCTGTATACCACATGACTCCAATTCACTCTATTTCTTGCCCTCCTTTCACCCTCCTGCATGTTCAGGCCCCGATCACACAAAATCTTTTTCACTCCATCTTTCCACCTCCAATTTGGTCTCCCTCTTCTCCTCGTTCCCTCCACCTCCGACACATATATCCTCTTGGTCAATCTCTCCTCACTCATTCTCTCCATGTGCCCAAACCATTTCAAAACACCCTCTTCTGCTCTCTCAACCACGCTCTTTTTATTTCCACACATCTCTCTTACCCTTACGTTACTTACTCGATCAAACCACCTCACACCACACATTGTCCTCAAACATCTCATTTCCAGCACATCCATCCTCCTGCGCACATCTCTATCCATAGCCCACGCCTCGCAACCATACAACATTGTTGGAACCACTATTCCCTCAAACATACCCATTTTTGCTTTCCGAGATAATGTTCTCGACTTCCACACATTTTTCAAGGCTCCCAAAATTTTCGCCCCCTCCCCCACCCTATGATCCACTTCCGCTTCCATGGTTCCATCCGCTGACAGATCCACTCCCAGATATCTAAAACACTTCACTTCCTCCAGTTTTTCTCCATTCAAACTCACCTCCCAATTGACTTGACCCTCACCCCTACTGTACCTAATAACCTTGCTCTTATTCACATTTACTCTCAACTTTCTTCTTCCACACACTTTACCAAACTCAGTCACCAGCTTCTGCAGTTTCTCACATGAATCAGCCACCAGCGCTGTATCATCAGCGAACAACAACTGACTCACTTCCCAAGCTCTCTCATCCCCAACAGACTTCATACTTGCCCCTCTTTCCAGGACTCTTGCATTTACCTCCCTTACAACCCCATCCATAAACAAATTAAACAACCATGGAGACATCACACACCCCTGCCGCAAACCTACATTCACTGAGAACCAATCACTTTCCTCTCTTCCTACACGTACACATGCCTTACATCCTCGATAAAAACTTTTCACTGCTTCTAACAACTTGCCTCCCACACCATATATTCTTAATACCTTCCACAGAGCATCTCTATCAACTCTATCATATGCCTTCTCCAGATCCATAAATGCTACATACAAATCCATTTGCTTTTCTAAGTATTTCTCACATACATTCTTCAAAGCAAACACCTGATCCACACATCCTCTACCACTTCTGAAACCGCACTGCTCTTCCCCAATCTGATGCTCTGTACATGCCTTCACCCTCTCAATCAATACCCTCCCATATAATTTACCAGGAATACTCAACAAACTTATACCTCTGTAATTTGAGCACTCACTCTTATCCCCTTTGCCTTTGTACAATGGCACTATGCACGCATTCCGCCAATCCTCAGGCACCTCACCATGAGTCATACATACATTAAATAACCTTACCAACCAGTCAACAATACAGTCACCCCCTTTCTTAATAAATTCCACTGCAATACCATCCAAACCTGCTGCCTTGCCGGCTTTCATCTTCCGCAAAGCTTTTACTACCTCTTCTCTGTTTACCAAATCATTTTCCCTAACCCTCTCACTTTGCACACCACCTCGACCAAAACACCCTATATCTGCCACTCTGTCATCAGACACATTCAACAAACCTTCAAAATACTCATTCCATCTCCTTCTCACATCACCGCTACTTGTTATCACCTCCCCATTTACGCCCTTCACTGAAGTTCCCATTTGCTCAGTGAATTATATGGTAAATTGTTTTTCTTACAAATTTCTTTCAAGAAAATTCTCGTCAGTACATTCGTACTTATTGCATGAACTAATAATCAACATATTAACAAACATTACAGGAAAAAACAGCCTTGCCTATACTGGAGTCACGATTGCTCTTCTGTTTGAAACATTCATCTTACACTTGGTAATTAATACTTAAAGTTGTATTTTTCATATATCTTTTGAAACAGTTCTCTTTATTTGGTCCTTGATCAATCATGAACCAAAATTAATTATATATCCAGAACAATAACAAACATGGGAGCTGGAATACTTGCAATCACATGGAGGCCAGTTATCAATCATCCTTCAACTCAAAACATTCATCTTAAATTTGGTGAATGATACGGTAAACTGGATCTTTTACCATTTTTTCTAAATAATTCCCTTCAGTATAATCTTAACAAATGCATGAACTGATACTTATCAACATTCAAAAAAAAATAAGGGAAAAACCTCATTCATCATATCGCGATTGCTCAACAGTTCAAAACATACATCTTACACTCTGTGAATGATACAGTAAATTGCAATTTACGTCTGTTATTTCTTTAGCAGGTATAAGTTACAACTTGCAAAAAAAATCTGAAAAATGGATGCCTGGATTCTTGCTACTGCATAGAGGCAAGTGACACTGACTGTCTTTCAGTCTAAAATGGAAAACTTTTACTAGGCGAATGATACAGTAAATTGCATTGTCTACAATTTTTTTTTTTACATAATTCTCTTCTACAGATTTTTCCTTAATTCTTTATTATATATATTTTGCTTTGTCACTGTCTCCCGCGTCAGCGAGGTAGCACAAGGAAACAGACGAAAGAATGGCCCAACCCACCCACATACACATGTATATACATACACGGCCACACACGCAAATATACATACCTATATATCTCAATGTATGCATATATATATACACACACAGACATATACATATATATACTTTTTTTTTTGCTTTGTCGCTGTCTCCCGCGTCTGCGAGGTAGCGCAAGGAAACAGACGAAAGAAATGGCACAACCCACCTCCATACACATGTATATACATATGTCCACAAACGCAAATATACATACCTACACAGCTTTCCATGGTGTACCCCAGACGCTTCACATACCCTGATTCAATCCACTGACAACACGTCAACCCTGGTACACCACATCGATCCAATTCACTCTATTCCTTGCCCTCCTTTCATCCTCCTGCATGTTCAGGCCCCGATCACACAAAATCTTTTTCACTCCATCTTTCCACCTCCAATTTGGTCTCCCACTTCTCCTCGTTCCCTCCACCTCCAACACATATATCCTCTTGGTCAATCTTTCCTCACTCATTCTCTCCATGTGCCCAAACCATTTCAAAACACCCTCTTCTGCTCTCTCAACCACGCTCTTTTTATTTCCACACATCTCTCTTACCCTTATGTTACTAACTCGATCAAACCACCTCACACCACACATTCTCCTCAAACATCTCATTTCCAGCACATCCATCCTCCTGCGCACAACTCTATCCATAGCCCACGCCTCGCAACCATACAACATTGTTGGAACCACTATTCCTTCAAACATAACCATTTTTGCTTTCCGAGATAATGTTCTCGACTTCCACACATTCTTCAAGGCTCCCAGAATTTTCACCCCCTCCCCCACCCTATGATCCACTTCCGCTTCCATGGTTCCATCCGCTGCCAGATCCACTCCCAGATATCTAAAACACTTCACTTCCTCCAGTTTTTCTCCATTCAAACTTACCTCCCAATTGACTTGACCCTCAACACTACTGTGCCTAATAACCTTGCTCTTATTCACATTTACTCTTAACTTTCTTCTTTCACACACTTTACCAAACTCAGTCACCAGCTTCTGCAGTTTCTCACATGAATCAGCCACCAGTGCTGTATCATCAGCGAACAACAACTGACTCACTTCCCAAGCTCTCTCATCCCCAACAGACTTCATACTTGCCCCTCTTTCCAAAACTCTTGCATTCACCTCCCTAACAACCCCATCCATAAACAAATTAAACAACCATGGAGACATCACACACCCCTGCCGCAAACCTACATTCACTGAGAACCAATCACTTTCCTCTCTTCCTACACGTACACATGCCTTACATCCTCAATAAAAACTTTTCACTGCTTCTAACAACTTGCCTCCCACACCATATATTCTTAATACCTTCCACAGAGCATCTCTATAAACTCTATCATATGCCTTCTCCAGATCCATAAATGCTACATACAAATCCATTTGCTTTTCTAAGTATTTCTCACATACATTCTTCAAAGCAAACACCTGATCCACACATCCTTTACCACTTCTGAAGCCACACTGCTCTTCCCCAATCTGATGCTCTGTACATGCCTTCACCCTCTCAATCAATACCCTCCCATATAATTTACCAGGAATACTCAACGAACTTATACCTCTGTAATTTGAGCACTCACTCTTATCCCCTTTGCCTTTGTACAATGGCACTATGCACGCATTCTGCCAATCCTCAGGCACCTCACCATGAGTCATACATACATTAAATAACCTTACCAACCAGTCAATAATACAGTCACCCCCTTTTTTTTAATAAATTCCACTGCAATACCATCCAAACCTGCTCCCTTGCCAGCTTTCATCTTCCGCAAAGCTTTTACTACCTCTTCTCTGTTTACCAAATCATTTTCCCTAACCCTCTCACTTTGCACACCACCTCGACCAAAATACCCTATATCTGCCACTCTATCATCAAACACATTCAACAAACCTTCAAAATACTCACCCCATCTCCTTCTCACATCACCACTACTTGTTATCACCTCCCCATTTGCGCCCTTCACTGAAGTTCCCATTTGCTCCCTTGTCTTACGCACTTTATTTACCTCCTTCCAGAACATCTTTTTATTCTTCCTAAAATCTAATGATACTCTCTCACCCCAACTCTCATTTGCCCTCTTTTTCACCTCTTGCACCTTTCTCTTGACCTCCTGTCTCTTTCTTTTATACATCTCCCACTCAATTGCATTTTTTCCCTGCAAAAATCGTCCAAATGCCATATATACACATGTACATAATTCATACTGTCTGCCTTTATTCATTCCCATCGCCACACATGAAATAACAAACCCCCTCCCCCCTTGTGTGTGAGGTAGCACTAGGAAAAGACAACAAAGGCCACATTCATTCACACCCAGTCTCTAGCTGTCACGTAATAATGCACCGAAACCACAGCTCCCTTTCCACATCCAGACCCCACACAACTTTCCATGGTTTACCCCAGACGCTTCACATGCCCTGGTTCAATCCATTGACAGCATGTCCACCCCAGTATACCACATCGTTCCAATTCACTCTATTCCTTGCACACCTTTCACCCTCCTGCATGTTCAGGCCCCGATCACACAGAATCTTTTTCACTCCATCTTTCCACCTCCAATTTGGTCTCCCACTTCTCCTCGTTCCCTCCACCTCTGACACATATATCCTCTTGGTCAATCTTTCCTCACTCATTTTCTCCATGTGACCAAACCATTTCAAAACACCCTCTTCTGCTCTCTCAACCACACTCTTTTTATTACCACACATCTCTCTTACCCTTACATTACTTACTCGATCAAACCACCTCACACCACATATTGTTGTCAAACATCTCATTTTCAGCACATCCACCCTCCTCCGCACAACTCTATCCATAGCCCACGCCTCGCAACCATACAACATTGTTGGAACCACTATTCCTTCAAACATACCCATTTTTGCTTTCCGACATAATGTTCTCGACTTCCAAACATTCTTCAAGGCTCCCAGAATTTTTGCCCCCTCCCCCACCCTATGATTCACTTCTGCTTCCATGGTTCCATCTGCTGCCAAATCCACTCCCAGATATCTAAAACACTTCACTTCCTCCAGTTTTTCTCCATTCAAACCTACCTCCCAAATGACTTGACCCTCAAACCTACTGTACATAATAACCTTGCTCTTATTCACATTTACTCTTAACTTTCTTCTTTCACACACTTTACTAAACTCAGTCGCCGGCTTCTGCAGTTTCTCACATGAATCAGCCACCAGCGCTGTATCATCAGCGAACAACAACTGACTCACTTCCCAAGCTCTCTCATCCACAACAGACTGCATACTTGCCCCTCTTTCCAAAACTCTTGCATTCACCTCCCTAACAACCCAATCCATAAACAAATTAAACAACCATGGAGACATCACACACCCCTGCCGCAAACCTACATTCGCTGAGAACCAATCACTTTCCTCTCTTCCTACACGTACACATGCCTTACATCCTCAATAAAAACTTTTCACTGCTTCTAACAACTTGCCTCCCACACCATATATTCTTAATACTTTCCACAGAGCATCTCTATCAACTCTATCATATACCTTCTCCAGACCCATAAATGCTACATACAAATCCATTTGCTTTTCTAAGTATTTCTCACATACATTCTTCAAAGCAAACACCTGATCCACACACCCTCTACCACTTCTGAAACCACACTGCTCTTCCCCAATCTGATGCTCTGTACATTCCTTCACCCTCTCAATCAATACCCTCCCATATAATTTACCAGGAATACTCAACAAACTTATACCTCTGTAATTTGAGCACTCACCTTTGTCCCCTTTGCCTTTGTACAATGGCACTATGCAAGCATTCCGCCAATCCTCAGGCACCTCACCATAAGTCATACACACATTAAATAACCTTACCAACCAGTCAACTAAACAGTCACCCCCTTTTTTTTATAAATTCCACTGCAATATCATCCAAACCCGCTGCCTTGCCGGCTTTCATCTTCTGCAAAGCTTTTACTACCTCTTCTCTGTTTACCAAATCATTTTCCCTAACTCTCTCACTTTGCACACCACCTCGACCAAAACACCCTATATCTGCCACTCTACTATCAAACACATTCAACAAAACTTCAAAATACTCACTCCACCTCCTTCTCACATCACCATTACTTGTTATCACCTCCCCACTAGCCCCCTTCACTGAAGTTCCCATTTGCTCCCTTGTCTTACGCACTTTATTTACCTCCTTCCAAAATATCTTTTTATTCTCCCTAAAATTTAATGATACTCTCTCACCCCAACTCTCATTTGCCCTCTTTTTCACCTCTTGCACCTTTCTCTTGACCTCCTGCCGCTTTCTTTTATACATCTCCCACTCATTTGCATTACTTCCCTGCAAAAATCATCCAAATGCCTCTCTCTTCTCTTTCACTAATAATCTTACTTCTTCATCCCACCAATCACTACCCTTTCTAATCTGCCCACCTCCCACTCTTCTCATGCCACAAGCATCTTTTGTGCAAGCCATCACTGCTTCCCTAAATGCATCCCATTCCTCCCCCACTCCCCTTACCTCCTTTGTTCTCACCTTTTTCCGTTCTGTACTCAGTCTCTCCTGGTACTTCCTCACACAAGTCTCATTCCCATGCTCACTTACTCTCACCTCTCTCTTCAACCCAACATTCTCTCTTATTTTCTGAAAACCTCTACAAATCTTCACCTTCGCCTCCACCAGATAATGATCAGACATCCCTCCAGTTGCACCTCTCAGCACATTAACATCCAAAAGCCTCTCTTTTGCACGCCTATCAATTAACACATAATCCAATAACACCCTCTGGCCATCTCTCCTACTTACATACGTATACTTATGTATATCTCTCTTTTTAAACCAGGTATTCCCAATCACCAGTCCTTTTTCAGCACATAAATCTACAAGCTCTTCACCATTTCCATTTATAACACTGAACACCCCATGTATACCAATTATTCCCTCAACTGCCACATTACTCACCTTTGCATTCAAATCACCCATGACTATAACCCAGTCTCGTGCATCAAAACCACTAACACTCTCATTCAGCTGCTCCCAAAACACTTGCCTCTCATGATCTTTCTTGTCATGCCCAGGTGCATATGCACCAATAATCACCCATCTCTCTCCATCAACTTTCAGTTTTACCCATATCAATCTAGAGTTTACTTTCTTACACTCTATCACATACTCCCACAACTCCTGTTTCAGGAGTATTGCTACTCCTTCCCTTGCTCTTGTCCTCTCACTAACCCCTGACTTTACTCCCAAGACATTCCCAAACCACTCTTCCCCTTTACCCTTGAGCTTCATTTCACTCAGAGCCAATACATCCAGGTTACTTTCCTCAAACATACTACCTATCTCTCCTTTTTTCTCATCTTGGTTACATCCACACACATTTAGACACCCCAATCTGAGCCTTCAAGGAGGATCAGCACTCCCCGCGTGACTCCTTCTTCTGTTTCCCCTTTTAGAGAGTTAAAATACAAGGAGGGGAGGGTTTCTAGCCCCCCGCTCCCGTCCCCATTAGTCGCCTTCTACGACACGTGAGGAATGTGTGGGAAGTATTCTTTCTCCCCTATCCCAAGGGACCTTTTCCTTAATGTGTGAACTAATATCAACCAACAAATTTCAAGAATCCTTCTCATTATCAGGCAGTGTACCTATCTGTTGGATGGCCATCATCTGATTAATCACAGTTCTGTACAATGAATGTAAGTGACACTACCCTAATAAGTCTCTTTTCTTGCACTACCTATTTCAATTTCAAAGTTACCGTTTTCCACCAGTAAGTTTGCCCACTAAAGTTTGTTGAAGATATTCACAGCACTCATTCACAGGAACTGGCTTCTATGGGTGTGAAATGTGAAATGTTTTAGCTTCTTGAATGGGAGGAACTCTCCTATGGACCCTGCCCTTCCCCTGTGACATCACGTGAAAAATGCATGAGAAGACATCTGTTAATGTTTGTCATTTCAATCTCTAGAAGATTACCAAGTACAACACTGTACAACACTCAGTGGATGAACAGTAACTGCTGTAATCCCATCACGGAATACAGCAATCTGATGTTAATCATGTTGTACAGACATAGCAGCAAATATTACAACTACAATATGTCGTTGAAAAATGTACAAACTTTAGTGAACTGAACATGGTATGTAATTTCATGTTTTTACTTCCCTAGCCTCTAGTTGTATGGTTGCGAGGCATGGGCTATGGATAGAGTTGTGCGCAGGAGGATGGATGTGCTGGAAATGAGATGTTTGGGGACAATGTGTGGTGTGAGGTGGTTTGATCGAGTAAGTAATGTAAGGGTAAGAGAGATGTGTGGAAATAAAAAGAGCATGGTTGAGAGAGCAGAAGAGGGTGTTTTGAAATGGTTTGGGCACATGGAGAGAATGAGTGAGGAAAGATTGACCACGAGGATATATGTGTCGGAGGTGGAGGGAACAAGGAGAAGTGGGAGACCAAATTGGAGGTGGAAAGATGGAGTGAAAAAGATTCTGTGTGATCGGGGCCTGAACATGCAGGAGGGTGAAAGGCAGGCAAGGAAAAGAGTGAATTGGATCGATGTGGTATCCCAGGGTTGACGTGCTGTCAGTGGATTGAGTCAGGGCATGTGAAGCGTCTGGGGTAAACCATGGAAAGTTGTGTGGGGCCTGGATGTGGAAAGGGAGCTGTGGTTTTGGGCATTATTGCATGACAGCTAGAGACTGAGTGTGAACGAATGGGGCCTTTGTTGTCTTTTCCTAGTGCTACCTCGCACACATGATGGGGGAGGGGGATGGTATTCCATGTGTGGCGAGGTGGCGATGGGAATGAATAAAGGCAGACAGTGTGAATTGTTTGCATGGGTATATATGTATGTGTCTGTGTGTGTATATATATGTGTACATTGAGATGTACAGGTATGTATATTTGCGTGTGTGGACGTGTATGTTTATACATTGTGTATGGGAGTGGGTTGGGCCATTTCTTTCGTCTGTTTCCTTGCACTACCTCACAAACGCAGGAGACAGCGACAAAGCAAAATAAATAAAAATAAAATACTTCTCTAGCCTCCTATCATTTTACTTAAGTTATTCATCTAACTGCCAAATTTGTAACACATAGAGATCCATAAACTGAGAAACAAAGAGTAAGACATGTATAATATAAAAAGAGGCAATATGACACAAAAAACTGCCCCTCACCTGAAATATACCGGTAAGATTGACCCTTCTTGTGATTTCCTTAATTAGCACGGGTGCTAGACGTTTCGACCTGAGCTTCTTATGTACACACAGGAAGTTTATTTCAACCATTTGCTGTTGGCTGCAATAAGATATTGATAATAGAAAACTTTAATAATATACTTAAAACTAAGTCTACAGACAATAATGTGTTTCCATGTAATTACATTTTTAGTCTTTCTATATAAACAAAATATATCATGAATAACTCAGTACTTTTCTTGAATATATAAGAATTTATCTATATATCATTTCTCCAATCTTAATTCCATCTGGTGGATCAGTTACATATAGTTAAACGAGACTAAAGATTCCATTCAAACCACCTCTACAAACAAAATGCTGCCAGTGCTTCCCATCACCAGCTGTTCCTCTATTACCTATATATGAAATATCCCTACTGCTAATTAACTCTCTACCTGCATCTCTCTACCTCTTCTGCTGTCTGCCTCTCCTTCTTTCATCCTGTACATCCTATTCATTCTCTTCTTGACCACACTATCACATGCCGCATGTTCTAAATGACCATACCACACTTACAAACTTTCATCCCTATGCCTTTCTAGTGAGTTCTTCACACCAAATATCCTTTTCACATCTTATCTTAAATTACATATATGTATCTTCCTAATTCCAACTATGCTACATATTGCCCTTATCTTTAACCCCTCATGACCTGTACACACTTGTATTTCACATCCATACATCAGAGTTAACTAAGGACTCCTTCACATAAGCTTCCTGCACAGTCCACGTTGAAAATTTTTCCATTCACCAGACTTATGGTTACATCTTAAATTTTTCCCTTGTGTGTCTCTATTTCCAACCAAATTTTTCCTACTATCATCCATATCAAACTTTACTCCCAAAACACCCTCTCATCTAATAGTTCCATTTCTTCACAGTAAAAACTAATCTAACTCTCTATCTATACCTCTGATGCCTGTTCCATCTGGGAACTCCCATCAAGGGGGTTGGCCATGTTAAAAGTCTCCAATTACCTCGTCCTTACATGCCTACCTCACATACACCATTCCATCCATTCTTCCACCAATCCTCTCCCTTCAGTACTCTTCCAATCTATTTCCCCACATCAGAAGTGGTTTTCCTCTCACACAAACCCCTTTCATCATTACTATCATATACTCTCCTTATAAACTCCATCCAGCATTCTTTCCACGAACGCAAACCACCTCAAAGTATTGTGTTTCACACATTCTACCTCTCCACAATATATTCCCTCTGTGTTGCCTACCGTACCAAATCTCTCACACACCTCAATTCTTTCTCATTCCAACTCAAATATATCATTTCCACAGCATGGATTTCTGACCTCTG
Source organism: Panulirus ornatus (assembly GCF_036320965.1). Taxonomy (NCBI): domain Eukaryota; kingdom Metazoa; phylum Arthropoda; class Malacostraca; order Decapoda; family Palinuridae; genus Panulirus; species Panulirus ornatus. The sequence continues at coordinate 28,893,231 of NC_092286.1, forward strand.
TGACTCCTCTTATGTCAATGTTTTGGCTGCACAGGTCTGGGTCTGGAGGATTATGCTGTCCCTTAATCCTTTCTTAACTTCCATACTTACGCCTCTACCTTTCATAATTCTATTAAGGAGTCCACACTCTTCTAAACAGTTCTGTTCTCTACTCTATCTCTCCTTCAGTACAATCACACATACCCAAGATAGCTCTTAAATACTTAAGTTCTGCCAAACTAATCATACCATCTAATTTTCCAGCCCCTCTCAGAAAAGTGTTTTACTTTTATTAGCAATCACTTTTAGCATCCTCTTCCTACATACAACGTCAAAATGCCTGATCATTCTTTCCACAATCATCTCATCTTTGCTCCTCTCTTCGTTAATGCTCCATCCCCCCAAATATTAAATCACCCAGTAACTTCATACAACACCCTGTTCTAGACTTATCGAAAATCACTTGCTCATACCACCACTTTCACGCATGCACTAGTCAGATATTCCCAAAAGTGCTTTTCCATTCACTGTATAATGTGCCTTTTTTTAATCCCTATGTGTTGCACAGATCTTCTCAAAATCTATCCCAACAACTTGTCTAATTGTACAAATCTAATTTACATACCCTCTTCTCACCAAAAACCCACCCAAGTTTCATCAAGAGTTATGTTAAGCCTTTTAACACTATCACTCACTATCCAAACAAATATCTTGCCAACTATACTTAGGAGACTTATTCCTCCATAGTTTTTCCTTTAAGCAATGAAGCAATGACTGTTTTGTCCAGTCATCAGGCCTCTAACCACTTTTCCAAGCTTTCATACAAAACTTACAATTTCACAATGGTTTCACCTCCACTCTTCACCATCTTACTCATCAGTCAGTCTATACCCTCAGCTTTTCCATTCTTTAAGAGTTCCACTCCTCTCCTTACCTCCTGCTTCGTAATGTCTTCCTCTCTCATGTCACTATTCCTCTTTCTCTAATCCTAACATACCAATAGACACCTTTCTTAAAATCATTTTGCAATCAGTTATTTAACATAAACATTCCAGCTCTTTGGACCTCATCCCTTGTTACTAACTTTTTCCTGCACTTGTTCAATCCAATCTCATTCCTTTCCCCTACTCTACTTTTGTCTAACACCTTTTGGAACTCTTTGCTATTTCTCTAGAATACTTATTCACTTTTCTCCTAAGATCCTCATCTGTTTTTCCTTTGCGGAAGATGAAAGCCGGCAAAGCAGCGGGTTTGGATGGTATTGCAGTGGGATTTATCAAAAAAGGAGATGACTGTATTGTAGACTGGTTGTAAGGTTATTCAATGTATGTATGATTCATGGTGAGGTGCCTGAGGATTGGCGGAATGCTTGCATAGTGCCATTGTACAAAAAAGGCAAAGGGGACAAAGGTGAGTGCTCAAATTACAGAGGTATAAGTTTGTTGAGTATTCCTGGGAAATTATATGGGAGGGTATTGATTGAGAGGGTGAAGGCATGTACAGAGCATCAGATTGGGGAAGAGCAGTGTGGTTTCAAAATGGTAGAGGATGTGTGGATCAGGTGCTTGCTTTGAAGAATGTATGTGAGAAATACTTAGAAAAGCAAATGGATTTGTATGTAGCATTTATGGATCTGGGGAAGGCATATGATAGAGTTGACAGAGATGCTCTGTGGAAGGTATTAAGAATATATGGTGTGGGAGGCAAGTTGTTAGAAGCAGTGAAAGGTTTTTATCAAGGATGTAAGGCATGTGTACGTGTAGGAAGAGAGGAAAGTGATTGGTTCTCTGTGAATGTAGGTTTACGACAGGGGTGTGTGATGTCTCCATGGTTGTTTAATTTGTTTATGGATGGGGTTGCTAGGGAGGTGAATGCAAGAGTTTTGGAAAGATGGGCAAGTATGCAGTCTGTTGTGGATGAGGGAGCTTGGGAAGTGAGTCAGTTGTTGTGCGCTGATGATACAGCGCTGGTGGCTGATTCATGTGAGAAACTGCAGAACCTGGTGACTGATTTGGTAAAGTGTGTGAAAGAAGAAATTTGAGAGTAAATGTGAATAAAGAGCAAGGTTATTAGGCACAGTAGGGTTGAGGGTCAAGTCAACTGGGAGATAAGTTTGAATGGAGAAAAACTGGAGGAAGTGAAGTGTTTTAGATATCTGGGAGTGTATTTGGCAGTGGATGGAACCATGGAAGCGGAAGTGAATCATAGGGTGGGGGAAAGGGTGAAAATTCTGGGAGCCTTGAAGAATGTGTGGAAGTCAAGAACTTTATCTCAGAAAGCAAAAATGGGTATGTTTGAAGGAATAGTGGTTCCAACAATGTTGCATGGGTGCGAGGCATGGGATCTGGATAGAGTTGTGCGCAGGAGGGTGGATGTGCTGGAAATGAGATGTTCAAGGACAATATGTGGTGTGAGGTGGTTTGATCAATTAAGTAATAATAGGGTAAGAGATGTGTGGTAATAAAAAGAGTGTGGTTGAGAGAGCAGAAGAGGGTGTTTTGAAATGGTTTGGGCACACGGAGAGAATGAGTGAGGAAAGATTGACCACGAGGATATATGTGTCAGAGGTGGTGGGAACAAGAAGTGGGAGACCAAATTGGAGGTGGAAAGATGGAGTGAAAAAGATTTTGAGTGATCCGGGCCTGAACATGCAGGAGAGTGAAAGGCATGCAAGGAATAGAGTGAATTGGAACGATGTGGTATACCGGGGTCGACGTGCTGTCAATGGATTGAACCAGGACATGTGAAGCGTCTGGGGTAAACCATGGAAAGTTCTGTGAAGCCTGGATGTGGAAAGGGAGCTGTGGTTTCGGTGCATCATTACATGACAGCTAGAGACTGAATGTGAACAAATGGGGCCTTTGTTGTCTTTTCTTAGCACTACCTCGCACACATGAGGGGGGAGGGGGTTGTTATTTCATGTGTGGCGGGGTGGCGATGGGAATGAATAAAGGCAGACAGTATGAATTATGTACATGTGTATATATGTATATATCTGTGTGTGTATATATATGTATAAGTTGAGATGTATAGGTATGTATATTTGCGTGTGTGGACGTGTATGTATATACATGTGTATGTATATACATGTGTATGTGGGCAAGTTGGGCCATTCTTTCGTCTGTTTCCTTGCGCTACCTTGCTAATGCGGGAGACAGTGACTGCAAAATAAATAAATAAATAACCATCCTTTTAAGTCTCAACACTCTTTTTCCCTCTATTAACATCTCTAGTTTCTGAAATATCCAGCTCCTTCTAAACTCTCCTTTTCTCTTCTTTACCTTTCTTAAATATACTTTATGCTGTATGTCAAATACTTCTGTGGGAGTCTACAATAATCCTTTCCTCAGCTGCTTCTGCATCATTTCAGCTTAACCTATATTGTTCCTGATCCTCTCCACATCAATCTTCTCTTGAAAGCTAAGTTGTTTCACAGCTTCATCAACCTTTCTAACTTTTAAGCTCATTTTCTCCTATTCTTTCATTTATACTTATTCGCCATTTCTCACCTTAAAGAGGCAGCACCAGGAATAAACAAAGAAAATCCTCATTTGCTTACAATCATTCTCTAGCTGTTGTGTGTCATACAACAAAATCATAGCTGCCTATCCACAACAAAGCCCCACAGACCTTTCCATGGTTTCCCCCAGCTGCTTCATATACCATGGTTCAGTCCATTGACAGCATGTTGCCCCAAAAACACCACATCACTCCAGTTCACTCTAGCCCATGCATGCCTTTCACACTCCACATTTAGACCCTTAGCACTCAAAATCTTTATCACCCTATTCTCCTATCTCCAGTTTAGCTCACCCCTTCTCCTTGTCCCCTCTACTTCTGATGCATAGATCCTTAAAAAAAAATATATACATACTACAATCATATATTCTGATCAACTGCATCCAATCCCTCTCCTAGACTATAAATCATGCACATTACCTATAACATTTCATTTTACCATAAACAAACTAATCATCCTCATGTCTAACCTGTCTTCCACCATTCCTTTTTATCACAAACAGTGTCTTTGTATGCCTTGTTCATCTGTGTCTGTACCATGCATCTTTACAAGGACCTTGATGTTTAAAATAGACCTATCCAACACTTTTACCTGCCAATACACATATTACATTCATTTTTAAACCACCGTCATTTACAATAAGGACCCCACTGTACTGTAGCACTCCCTCCCCTGAGATGGTACTGTAATGCTTGGGTAACACAACTTAGTGGGAGGGGTCTTTTAATCCAAGAAATTCTGCAAAAATAAGTATGAACACCATTGCTTTTCAGCTTTTTCACCTTTGATAAGTAACAGTCCTTTATCAAGAATGACAATGTTTCACTATAACAAGCTTTGTCAAGGCAGACCACGCTAAAACATCTGCTAATCTACTTTGGTGCAGCAGAGAAGAGAAGGAAAGGGAGGGGGGGGGTTGGAAAAAGAGGGATCACTGTTGAGAGGTTAGTGGTTAGGTAGAGGAAAGCAGAAGACTTGGGTAGGTAGCAAGAAGTAATATGTGTGGCAGTGACAACAGGTTTGAAAGCTTATTTACACTCAGTAATTGATTTGTAACAGTAGGTGCTATGCTAAATAAACTATGGTTTTGTTCTGCCATAAACATACACTCTGTTTAATTGCAGCTTCTAAACACTTCCTTACTTTTCCTAATACTTACTGGTTCAATGTCAACTAACATAATCATTTACTTTTCCCAGTTTTCCATACCACAGTGTGAACTATGCATGCTAATTCTACTGTTTGTGCACTACGCATATCTATGTTCATAAACTCTTAGATTTAAGTCCCAAGACATCGCTCATCCATGCATTTTGCAGCAACCATCGCAAGGGATACTGAACACACAAGAATTGTTGTCTTCCTAACTGCATCCAGCTTTTCTAGTGGTTTCTAGAGCTTGTTTGACAGACTAGCTCTTTGCTGCTTGCTCCAAGTATGCACGAGCAGGTGGTAGTGGCGTTTCCCCTCAGGAGGGTGACTAGTCACAAATTTGTGTTGCTTTTTAAGATTGCTCAGAATTTCTGGTGCCTTCATTCTACACTCGCAAAGAAAGGGAATACCAGTAAAGCACAAGATTAAAGAAGCTAATCACCAAACTGAAGGGATGACTGACAAAGCTATGGAGAGGAACAGGATCAAAGAAGAGCTCACTAACGTCCCTAAAGGTCATGAAAGTCATACTGCCCCACATCCATGTTGAAACACCATCAACTTCTGCTCTGGTGATTGGTATCAACCTAGTGGCATCTACAGGGTTAATCTATAACTGCAGAAGCCCAACTCACACAAGCAGCGAGAGCATAAAAGACACACATGGGGTTGATGAGCAAACACAAGATCATTCTGGAACCTTTGGTGCTAATGGAAGTGTGAATAGGAGGCTCAGAATTGACAGTACTGTTGACAGTTGGAGGATGGCAAAATGCAACACTGTCTTATGCTTCAGCTGCCCAAAAGCTTAGCCTACCTAAGGATGAGATGCCAAATGACATAAGCTGGGTGGACAGCCAGCTGGGAGGGAGGCCATTTGCTGGCTCACTCACACAGCTACAAATGAAGTTTCAAACACCCAATTAGCTTCTGCCATCAGACCAAACAAATTATATTACATCACATATAAGGCAGAAGCATTAGCACTTGTCCTGCTGGTGGGCATGGGCCCATGGATATCCACTGGGTTGAATAGAGTCTGAAAGACTTGGTGGTGGCAAGGGTCTGCCAAGTGTCTAATATGAAACCAATGAAGGCAAACATAAGGCCATTCTAAAATGTGCAGTGCTGCCAGAAGCATGAACACACCTTCCCTCACTATGCTTCGGTCTATTAAGGTACCATTCATGCGCATTTTCATTTTTTGACACTCGTTCTAAAAAACGTGATACAAGCGTCACGCAAACAAGTTTAGAGACAGTTAGAGCACCTACCCAATGACCAAGACCTATGAGGCACAGTTCGGACATCTTTGCTACTTTTGCTTGAAGCCCCTTAAAAATTCCCTCCCTACAAAGGAAGCACAGATAATTGAAAAAAAAATCAAAATAATGAAAACCAAAAGGCAGTGGCCCTTGACAAGCATAAAATTTTCAGGTCTGGACGTTCCCATAAATGCAAGCACAACTGTCTGGCCAAGTGACAAATTGTTATCCCAGATGGTACAGCGACAGGTTACAGACTGAAGTGATTGTGAGATAAACAGCTATTATGACGACAGTGACATTAATGAGTGTATGTTTCAGTCACTCCAACAAAAGGCAAACATCCACACTTACAAAATTATAAGTATATGCTAAGGGAACCCTATATGCTTCCTGATTTTAGAATGATAAATACAGAAAGACCCTGCCTCTTATTCAAGAACTTGTTTCTTATTCATGTGCTGATAGATATGAAATGATCCTGCCCCTCAATAACTAATTCTTACTTTGATTCTCTAGATGGTCTTTATGATAAAATCCTGTAAGCAAGAGAGAGGGTTTTATTTCCTTCCTGCAACAGACTCTAAATCAACTCAAATGGTTATGGAATCAAGAAAACCAGACTAAATGAACATACTGTTTGTATATTCGGATTCTGGCTGGAACTGCAGATATAAAGCCGACTAATCTGTTACTCTTGGAGACACGAACACCAACATGCCATTGAGGCTTCCAACCTGGTGGCATTAGCGCCCATCTCAAGAACTCTTTGCTATAATCAAACCTGAAAGTACATATGTAAAGCAGGTAAATCTGTGTTCAGTGAAATGTCAAAAATTATAGCTCTGATGTATGCAATGATAACATCAATAATAATGACGTAAGTGTACCATTATGATAGCAATACTTCTCAGTCAATGGCTGTACTAAGCTTTGAAAAAAAAAAAATTATGTACCCACAACAAAAGAGAAAAATCTTCTCATGACAATTATGAAATTACTGAAAAATACGAGTATGCTAATAAAAACAATGAAAACACTAAGAAACTTGTTAGATTTCTAAATATGATGCAACCAAAATATCACAACAAACTAATATCAAGTTTATCATCAAACTTACCTAAACATGTTGTCATCATCTTCTACATAATTCTCGTTCAATAGATTGTACAGATTTTGCAACTGAAAAAAAATACAAAAGTTAAAAATCTTTTTTTTTTTTTTTTTTTTTATATACTTTGTCGCTGTCTCCCGCGTTTGCGAGGTAGCGCAAGGAAACAGACGAAAGAAATGGCCCAACCCCCCCCATACACATGTACATACACACGTCCACACACGCAAATATACATACCTACACAGCTTTCCATGGTTTACCCCGGACGCTTCACATGCCTTGATTCAATCCACTGACAGCACGTCAACCCCTGTATACCACATCGCTCCAATTCACTCTATTCCTTGCCCTCCCTTCACCCTCCTGCATGTTCAGGCCCCGATCACACAAAATCCTTTTCACTCCATCTTTCCACCTCCAATTTGGTCTCCCTCTTCTCCTCGTTCCCTCCACCTCCGACACATATATCCCCTTGGTCAATCCCTCCTCACTCATTCTCTCCATGTGCCCAAACCATTTCAAAACACCCTCTTCTGCTCTCTCAACCACGCTCTTTTTATTTCCACACATCTCTCTTACCCTTACGTTACTTACTCGATCAAACCACCTCACACCACACATTGTCCTCAAACATCTCATTTCCAGCACATCCATCCTCCTGCGCACAACTCTATCCATAGCCCACGCCTCGCAACCATACAACATTGTTGGAACCACTATTCCTTCAAACATACCCACTTCTGCTTTCCGGGATAATGTTCTCGACTTCCAAACATTTTTCAAGGCTCCCAAAATTTTCGCCCCCTCCCCCACCCCATGATCCACTTCCGCTTCCATGGCTCCATCCGCTGACAGATCCACTCCCAGATATCCAAAACACTTCACTTCCCCCAGTTTTTCTCCATTCAAACTCACCTCCCAATTGACTTGACCCTCAACCCTACTGTACCTAATAACCTTGCTCTTATTCACATTTACTCTTAACTTTCTTCTTCCACACACTTTACCAAACTCAGTCACCAGCTTCTGCAGTTTCTCACATGAATCCGCCACCAGCGCTGTATCATCAGCGAACAACAACTGACTCACTTCCCAAGCTCTCTCATCCCCAACAGACTTCATACTCGCCCCTCTTTCCAAGACTCTTGCATTTACCTCCCTAACAACCCCATCCATAAACAAATTAAACAACCACGGAGACATCACACACCCCTGCCGCAAACCTACATTCACTGAGAACCAATCACTTTCCTCTCTTCCTACACGCACACATGCCTTACATCCTCGATAAAAACTTTTCACTGCTTCTAACAACTTGCCTCCCACACCATATATTCTTAACACCTTCCACAGAGCATCTCTATCAACTCTATCATATGCCTTCTCCAGATCCATAAATGCTACATACAAATCCATTTGCTTTTCTAAGTATTTCTCGCATACATTCTTCAAAGCAAACACCTGATCCACACATCCTCTACCACTTCTGAAACCACACTGCTCTTCCCCAATCTGATGCTCTGTACATGCCTTCACCCTCTCAATCAATACTCTCCCATATAATTTACCAGGAATACTCAACAAACTTATTCTGTACATGCCTTCACCCTCTCAATCAATACTCTCCCATATAATTTACCAGGAATACTCAACAAACTTATACCTCTGTAATTTGAGCACTCACTCTTATCCCCTTTGCCTTTGTACAATGGCACTATGCACGCATTCCGCCAATCCTCAGGCACCTCACCATGAGTCATACATACATTAAATAACCTTACCAACCAGTCAACAATACAGTCACCCCCTTTTTTAATAAATTCCACTGCAATACCATCCAAACCTGCTGCCTTGCCGGCTTTCATCTTCCGCAAAGCTTTTACTACCTCCTCTCTGTTTACCAAATCATTTTCCCTAACCCTCTCACTTTGCACACCACCTCGACCCAAACACCCTATATCTGCCACTCTGTCATCAGACACATTCAACAAACCTTCAAAATACTCATTCCATCTCCTTCTCACATCACCACTACTTGTTATCACCTCCCCATTTACGCCCTTCACTGAAGTTCCCATTTGCTCCCTTGTCTTACGCACCCTATTTACCTCCTTCCAGAACATCTTTTTATTCTCCCTAAAATTTACTGATAGTCTCTCACCCCAACTCTCATTTGCCCTTTTTTTCACCTCTTGCACCTTTCTCTTGACCTCCTGTCTCTTTCTTTTATACTTCTCCCACTCAATTGCATTTTTTCCCTGCAAAAATCGTCCAAATGCCTCTCTCTTCTCTTTCACTAATACTCTTACTTCTTCATCCCACCACTCACTACCCTTTCTAAACAGCCCACCTCCCACTCTTCTCATGCCACAAGCATCTTTTGCGCAATCCATCACTGATTCCCTAAATACATCCCATTCCTCCCCCACTCCCCTTACTTCCATTGTTCTCACCTTTTTCCATTCTGTACACAGTCTCTCCTGATACTTCTTCACACAGGTCTCCTTCCCAAGCTCACTTACTCTCACCACCTTCTTCACCCCAACATTCACTCTTCTTTTCTGAAAACCCATACTAATCTTCACCTTAGCCTCCACAAGATAATGATCAGACATCCCTCCAGTTGCACCTCTCAGCACATTGACATCCAAAATTCTCTCTTTCGCACGCCTGTCAATTAACACGTAATCCAATAACGCTCTCTGGCCATCTCTCCTACTTACATAAGTATACTTATGTATATCTCGCTTTTTAAACCAGGTATTCCCAATCATCAGTCCTTTTTCAGCACATAAATCATACCCCTGGAAATGCAAAAACCCCGACAATCAAACCACAAATCATCTGTTCCACATTCATATGTTTTTCTTCAAGCTTTGGAAATGAGATATGCAGTTACAAAACAAACCGGATTAAATAATGTTGTAATAACCCAGATATGGGATTTACTGTCTTCTGTAAGTCCTATAGTCTGACTGTCGAAATCCATTTCCCATTTAGTTACAACAACTGTACCTACTTAAGAAGTTGGGTTGCCTCTTTGACCTCTTCCTCAAGGTGATGGCTATGGCAATAGTCTCTCCATACCTAGTGAACTCCAGTGCTGCTTCTTTGCTTTTAGTGACCGTGACTCACTCTTGACAGGCCCCTGGCAGAGGGCAACTCTAAGTTCAGTGTTTGTAGAGGGTCCTACCTAATATTACTACTGACTTCTCTTACCTAATGCTCCCACCCAATGTTCTTACCTACTACTTCTACCTAATGTTTCTACCTAAAGCTCCAACCTAAACATTCCTACATACTACTTCTATTTCTCCAACCATTTTGCCATAAGGCAGGGCTAGCACATAACGCTCACCAAAAGAAAATCTACAGTGAAGTGCTGTCATGCATTATGTATGATAAGGAGAGATTGTATTTCTGGAAAGAATGCCAGTAGTCAACGTGTGTGTGAGACAGCTATCTGGTTAAGAGGAGTGCGACTTGACAATAATGACGTGCTGGCTCACTATGCAGTTGTCACTAACCCTCCTGATACCCAGATAAGTAGGACTGGTAATATGCCTCCCTGGTTGTTGGCTGTCTATGAACTACTACCTCTTTTTAGGTTTTCATTAAACAAATAGTCAAATTCAAAAATAAAATGTTTACTCTTTTCCAGGAGGAGTATCATACCTGATATTTTCCACTTCCCTTTTGTTATACATAATAATACAATCCAGTACTGATGGTGCATCAGCTTCTAGGATAATAGTGTGCTCACTGACATAGAGACTGAAAATTCTAATGCAATCCATGTTGAAAAGACAATGAAACCATTCACTTTAACTGACCATCAAAGGTCACTATTTAGTCCAAACTAGTTGATGATTAATGCATTCTTGCAGATCTTGTGAAGTACTCAATTTTATTGTAAAGTTATTAACATGCAAAGGCAATCAAATTTCGCATGACAAATAATCTGAGCAGCATTTCATGAAATGCACACTCTTTCACATATTAATTTCAATATCCACATCAGCAGGATAAAATGCTAAATGGTGCTAGAATACTTGAGTTGAAGTTTTACATGCTTGCGCTAAACAGTAACTTCTCAAAATCTGACAAAATGGCAGCTTATGAAACCTTGATGTTTAAGAAGGCAGCACAGCTTCTAGTTTACACGACAAACTGTGGTGAGCAACATCCGAGCCGAGTTTCCTTTTCTTTTTTGCAATCCAAAGTCTTACATTTAAAGCATTGATAATCAAGGTATATAAATACTACTGCATAAGTTTTGTGCCTATTACCTTTCACTCTATAAAATAAAAAGGAACCACTCTCTTTGTGTTGTTCCTGGACCAATATGTTAGTCAACAGCCAATATCCGAGATAATGGAAGTGACAGCTACATGAACTACGTCCTACTGCAAAGCAAGCTACCACTTAAGTGAGACAAAGGTTAACAAACTGCTTAGTACGAGAATGAGTGTTTTAACTCGAGGGTTCATATCAAGCTATGAACACTGTACTTGCAACAGCTGGTCATCTATGGTGGAACTATCCTCTCAGTTTAAAAACTGAAATTCCCATTCACTATTTGTCATATTGCCTTCATATTGCACAAATCACAGACCTGCACCTCAGCAGTTCTTTCAACTAATGAAACCAATATACAGTACGAAAAAAACATTAATGGTAGGCCGGCCAAAACATCTGAAATATTATACTAACAAATTAAGTAAAATTCTGAAACTAACCACTTGTTCATTACTGAGGTCTAAAGTTTCCCATTTGAAGCCATCAGGGAGGTTGTATGGTTCTTGCTTGATGTCTGATATAGGTTTATCTGCTTCAATAGCCTCATTTACATCTTCCCCAATGTCTTCACCTAAAATATAAATCACATTCAGAGTAAACTGCAAACATTTCGATAAAGTCAAATAAGACATTAAAAATCTACTTTCAGCTTCGTTAAAAGAGAAAGCATATAAATAATGGTATACAGAGAGTATCAAAAACATGATAGGCTAAATTCAAGATACCTCTATACTCCGGAGCTTCACACTGTTTGCACTATCATTCAACACAAACGTTTCTAAGCAGCAAGTCTAAAATCCATAATTCTTGCTTGGCACCAAACAATATGAGTTTTATTCTTTATGGCTTTTAGGAATATGAGCCCCAGACGATGGTTTGAGCAATTCGGAACCTTAAAGGAGTTTTATCTAGTGGTGCTTGAAGCATATTTCAAATGTTTTTCATATCTCATCATTTCCAGCATTAGCAAGATAGTGCCAGCAACAGACAGAAAAAAAGGCCAGATTCACTTTCATTCTCTAGCTGTCTGGGCAATGCACATCATTCTAACCTAAATGTTTAAGTTATAAACAATGACATATATTACACACAGGGTTCGGGGGGGCTGGAAATCCTCCCATCCAGTTTTTACTTTTCCAAAAGAGGGAACAGAGAAGGGGGCCAAGTGAGGATTTTCTCTCTAAGGCTCAGTCCTCTGTTCTTAATGATACCTCACTAATGCGGGAAATGGCGAATATGTATGAAAAAAATATTACACTCAGCTTTAAAGGCCTAAAAGTCTCACTTGAAAGATCTGTATCTATACAGAAAAAAAAAAACATATCCTTGGTTCCAAGGAATTTGGAGCAGACCTAACGGTATTAACTCGGCTACAAAGATATCAAAAACATGAGAAACATTATAAGGCCTGGACTATGCATTCATCTATATCAAACTACAATTCTGCAACATTTACTCATTTCCAATGCATCTCAAGATAAGTTTTACAGCAATAAACACTCTTCCTTGCACATAAACTAAATGTACAAAGACTTCCTAAGTTTCTAAGTTTGTTGCATTCATTTTGTCATATTCTGACTTTAAACAACACAACAACCTTTACTTAGTCCCATCTTAAGCCATCTCTACAACCTGCTCATGTACATTTATCTGTACTATAGAACCACTACTTTCTCTAAATCCACAAATGTTCCTCCCTTATAAGATCTCTCATCATTTCCATGTAATAACAGTCTTACCAACAACTACCTATCAATAAGATTAATTTCCCTATGATTCATGGTTTTATTTTCTTTCCCTAAACCTTAAAACAACAAAACAACCACTAATTTTGTCTAGTAATCTAACAAACTTGCTCTTTGCCACTCAGGAAACCAATATATCCATTCAACAGCTACTCCACCTCCCCTCTTCATCAAATGATTTTTGACTCTTGAACAAGTTTTTTCCAATTCAAGAACACCAATACGGCACACTTTTCACATGCTCCCAACAACTAGACAAAAATAGTTCAGAGATCTTAAGAAAACCTGAAACAAAAATGCCTTTACAGTGTAGGCAAATGGAAGGGAGGTGTTTGTATCACAAATTCATATGTATTCATTGTATAAAATCAAATAACCTACTCACTGATCTTAGGAACTGGTTGAGTGTTCCAAAACTGAAACTCTCGCTGGTTCTGCAGCTGCAGCTTTCGCATATACCTTTCCATTTCTGGCATCAAAGGTGGAACCTGAGTTCCTACACCTATTCCACTAGCCTGAAAAGTGAAAATGGTACAGAATATATTCTAAGTGAAACATTTCTCCAATACTGTCCATTCAGTTCTTCTCAACCCACAAGCAAATGAAGCTCACTTGGCCTATTATTTTGTGTACCTAAATTATGTAATCTAGTGTCACTATACAACAGCTTAAACCTCTTCCTTATGTTTTGGAGCCAAGAGCAAGCCCCTCAGTAAAGTTTGATGGGAATACGATCCACTGCTCAAGCCTAAAAAAGACAGTCACTCACTATGCCCGGATATACACTTCTTAAGATGCCTATTTCCAATTTAAACATGCACCATTTCAAAAGAAAAAGTTTTATTGCAGATTCTTCTTAAAATTTTCCATAAGTAATGCATATGGATGTTTAAAGAATACTTCATGTGTGATATATCATCACTCTCATCAATTTCTGTTGAGGGCACTGAAAACTGATTATTGGAGAATTCTAAATTCTTTTAAGGATGCACTTCTCATGATTTTATGTGATTTCAAGACATTTTTGTCATATCTGGAACTTTCAAGCCGCTTTCAAGTCAAGGTGAAAAAACAATTCTGTGCCAAACATTTTTCAACAGAAATTCAGCCATTTTCAGGCAAAATCATGAAATCAATCGAGCAGCAAGAGACTTAAAGACTATCTATGTTATCTCAATTCAACACAAACTGCAGTTTCTAAGCACTGACCAAGCAGTTTCCACAGGCTATAAACCAAAGATGACAGTACTGTCAGTTATCATTATATCATAAAATAACTGACCTTTAAACAAATATACTAAAACCTCTAACATCCTCTTATGATCACTTCTTCAATCTGTTTTATCCCTTTACAATCACTTCTAAAATCTGTTTGATCCTCTCACAAAGTCATTTCTAACATCTATTTGACCCCTTCATAATCACTTCTAAAATCTGATCCTCTCATAATTCTAAAATCTGTTTGATGCCATCACAATTACTGATATGTTTGATCCTCTCCTAATCACTTCAAAAGCCTCTAGAATCTATTTAATCCTCAAACAAATACTAAAAATCATTTTTCTCAAAACTGACCTTTGTAAGCCCACTCGTACTGGGCTCTGATTCTCCATTGACCACAGGAATTTCAGGTCCATCTTTATCTTCTCTAGATTTGTTCATTTTATTTTTCTTCTTTCTGGGAAAGGAAAAATCACACATAACAGAATGAAGAATCATTAAAAGTATAGACAGCCAGTTTCATCGAAGTTACTCTACAACTAGTGGGATAATCCTAACACTTTATGCATGTGTGGCACACGCTGTGATATCTTCTCGTAACCAAAACACAATTATTGTAAAGTGACCCAAAAACAACTACTTTTCTATCTATTTATTCAGTACGCTATTTCCTATAATCTAATAGATGCTCTTGCATTATCTCCTCCATGACCCTAGTGATAATAGGCAATATTTCGTGTCTTACCAAACACAGCCAACACTGCTGCATTAACTTTCAGAGAATTAAAATTTGAAATTATAGATATATAAGAATACAGCAATACTCAGATATGCACAGTCTGACGAAAGAAAGAACTATGGAGAGAGAGAGAGAAAGAGAGAGATAGAGTGTGTGTGTGTGTGTGTGTCATAAAAAAATTCTTGTCATGAAGGAGAAAGTTGTAGAGGGTATATCCCGTACGTCTTAAGAACTTAATTTCTATAAAGTGCATGTATCCAGTAAGTGACAAATAAGAAAAAGTTACAAAAAGACCTGTTACATCTTACTATCACACAGGAGGAGCTCCATATTAAAGGTCACCCTTTGCTACACTACCTCACTCAATGAAAATTCATCTTTAATGTGTAAATCAAATCAAGGAACCAATTCATTCAAGAGGATAAAATTCTTTTCAACAGAAATTTCACCCTATAACTTAAAGAGTTTTATTTGTATCTATCCATTACCATTGCTCCATTTCCAATTCCCAAAATATGAAGCTTGAATATCATATCAGTAATCAAAAAATATACTGAATTTAATTACTAATAAATGAAAATAATAATATCAAAAAGATCAAATATGACAACTTATGCTCCATATCTCCATACTGCAGACAAAATAAGAATTTCTCAAAGCACTACACAATCTAATGCATAAGAATGTTTTAGTTAACTAATGATTTCAGTATGCTTTTACTTTGCATACTGAGAAGAGAGATACTATGCATGCACTACAGACCTATCATTCCATACGAAATACCATTATGCATATGAAATGGCTATAAAGTGTTTAACAGCTCCCAAACTGATATCTAATCATAAAACAGCTAATGAACATCTAAGTATTAATATCAACTACGCTAAAATACAATTACCATCCACCAGACTCTAAGAACCTCGGCCAATGCAATTTCTGTCAAGTCATTCACCGTGAAATGATATTAGTACCACTCTGACACCATAAATGCCTCATCAGTGCATCAGCTATAAATTGATGATTTCTCTTCATCACCTTATCAACACTTTAAAAATCAACTTTAAAGGGATTAGATGCTGGTAGCAAGAAATGGGAAGGACGATGAAGATTAAGAAAATTGATGGGTTTAATATACTGAATTTTACACAATGATAACGACCAAACTATCCTTAGCTTAACCTAGCCTAGACTCAATTAGGGTTGGTTGAGTTCAAGCCTAAACCAAAATTCTTTATCTTAATTAAATAGGTAAACGGCTGGGATGCTATCATAAAAAAAACAAGCAAAAAAAATGTCCCATTACAAGAATTATCATTCCCATGACATTTCACATTGTAGCCCTCAGCTTCTCTTATCTGTTTACCACAAAAAAAAATCACATTGACTGTGCGACTTACATACTTCTCCCACATGTAGGTATTTTACAGAAAAATACACAACCTTGTCTCCCTTAAATGCTCCTCATGACGATCATCTTAAGTGATGATAAGCTTATAATTCAAGGGCCATACTTTACGGAACACCTAATTCAAAGTCCCATTTTCACACCTGTAACAAAGAAGGGAAAAGCATAACACCACAACTGAAATAGTATATGCAAAAAGTAACCAGGAATTCAGTAGAAGCTTTACCTTACAATAACAGCACTTCGCATAAAAAAAAATTATGAAAGAACAAATGTGCAATTACAAACCTTAAAGATTTAGAGAAAATAATCTCACAAATGGAAAAAATCAATGTAAAAACAATACTCCAGTTGGGTTTCAATTCATAGGCATGATACAGTGGTGCAGCTAAACAAGAACAAGTAAAAAAAAGTTATCCATTGATTTGTGCTGTAATTGGTCTCTTTTTTTCTCAGGGATATCATATACCTTTCTTTATTTTCTCCTCCAATACACACTTCTTAATAATCATAACATATACATACATGTGTATATGGATGGATTGGGCAATTTTCTCGTCTGTTTCCTTGCGCTGATGATAAAGGTGAGAAACTGCAGAAGCTGGTGACAGTTTGGTAAAGTGTGTGAAAGAAGAAAGCTGAGAGTAAATGTGAATAAGAGCAAGGTTATTAGGTTCAGTAGGGTTGAGGGACAAGTAAATTAGGAGGTAAGCTTGAATGGAGAAAAACTGGAGGAAGTGAAGTGTTTCAGATATCTGGGAGTGGATTTGGCAGCGGATGGAACCATGGAAGTGGAAGTGAGTCAGAGGGTGGGGGAGGGGGTGAAGGTTCTGGGAGCGTTGAAGAATGTATGGAAGGCGGGAACATGTATACGAGTGGATGGGCCATTTTTTGTCTGCTTCCTGGCACTACCTCGCTGACATATTTGCCATTTCCCACATTAGCGAGGTAGCGTGAAGAACAGGGGACAGAGCCTTAGAGAGAAAAATCCTCACATGATCCCCATCTCTGTTCTTTCTTGAAGATATGTAGTACGATAGCTTCAACTGCTTCGTTCCGGTTATTTACTTGTACACCTCCATGTTAGCATTACTCATGAGGAATTAATTCAACTGTTCTTATAAATCTTCTAGCATACATCCAATCACTACATACTCATTATGAACAGACTCATCTACTCCTGCAACTTGCTGGTATATGTCCACTCCAGCTTTCATTACAATGAGTTAACTCGTCTAATCCAACAATTCATTAGTATAAGTGCTCTTCAGCACTGACTCACGATGAATTAATTCATTTAGTTCATCTATATGTTCATTCCAAGGAAATTAGTGAGTTCTGAGGATGTGTGGACTACAATGTGGAACATTATGTACAATGTTTTGCAACAAAACTAGCTTTTGAAAATGAATACTTCTAATACAGGAACACATTGAGTATTTATTATGAAAATTGGTAGACTTGTATTTCTTATCTTTTGATATCAAATAACCAATGACAGAAGGGCTATAACAACTGATAATACGTGAAGCACTATTTAAGCTCCATCAACGCAAGGTTTAGGAAACGGCTATTCTTATTTATGGAGCTTCATACAGTTCATTCTGATTACAGAAATACTATCAGAGGACTAATTCATCTTAACTTTTAAAGTGAATATCATATATGGTGACAGTAGTATACTGGGGAAACTATGGGGCAAATGATGCATCAGTATATTAAACATGAGTAAAAGTCAACATAACATATGAAAACCTCACTAAATCTCCCTAGTAGTCAAGATACTTAACACTTTTCAATACTGCTGTCAAAACAAACTAATCACACACATGAAAATAAACTGTCAACACAATACTAGAGGCCAATAAACAAAAAACACTGTGACCAGACATGCAACACCCAACGGATGAATGCAAAGCCGATACATTTGTACCATTACTTTGGCTACTGGGTGATGTTAGGTTAGTCTTTTGTGGGTTCAGTGGATGACGGTATTTTTGCAAGTGCTGTATCTACTTCTAAATAAATACCACACCTCCTCTGACATACCTAACCCTCATCACCTTACTCAATATTACAGAATAAAATATAATTCTTTAAATCACTTGGCAACTGTTCCAGTTTTCTTTATAAATTACATTAGCACTGCACTAAACAATACATCAATATTCAAAGCTAAAACTAACGAGGGTCAAAAATGGACAATAACCAGGACTCGTACATATCAAGAGAACCCATGAAAACTTCACCTAGCCTCTCCTAAAAGCTAATCATAGTGCAACTATCCCAACAATATTGTAATGTGACTGGAGACTGTATAATAATAATGGCTTATCGGAGAGGGTGGGCAGTGAAGCTACACGCCACCATGCATCATGTTTTTTACGTTTAATGGCAGTTGGTCACACAGGTACCTTAGGTACAAGTACAACACCAATGATTAAGATCAATCTTAGTTCCTCTGAGAAGATAGGGTAGGGGCTTACTGGCTGTGTTGATTTACACATATATCACCTTTCATATCAATCCACTGTTTGTTCCTAGCCCTCCCCACTATCGGTTAACGTATGATAAAAATACAGAAATCATACGCCTTCTGCTAGTATATTACACTACAACATATGATACCAAAACAAATCTAGTAATTCTTAAAAGCAAATCTATGCAGAGTTTGATTCTTACTGGAAAATTAATCCAAGAATGAGTTAAATCATACCCACTCGGCAGGTCTGTCCATAACACTATGGAAATATACTAATTCTCTCACTCCCCGAGAAACCAATGAGGAAAATTGGTAAGGGTTTAACGGAAGAGTCTCATCACTCTATTTCAGTCCAGTTTAGCCGAGTTTAGAGGGAGGAGGATGAGAGAAATAGGGTAGTAGCCCCTAATTACCCGGAAAAAAAGGAAAATGTCTATGAAAAATTCCTCCATTATTCCTGGACTCATGAAATCCACACTCCTCTCACACACACAGCCCTTGCTCTCATGGCTGTAAGTCTTTATCATACCCTAATGAAAGACAGACAAGACATCGAGTGTGTGTGTGTGAGTGAGGGATTCACACTCCTCGTCTGCACACAGCTGGCGACCGTCGCCCTACACCACCAACCCTGCTATGGGGTTGGGGGTCGATGATCCGCCATATTTACTCTCCTCTCATCCATCTCCAACACCGTCTCGTTCATAGAGAGAGAGACACACAGAGACGAGTCCCAGCCATGAGCCTGGCCACCTTAGCTCCATGACAACACCTCCTGACCCTATTTTATGTGCCACTAGTTAACCGCGGCCGGTGGTGGTCAGGAGGGAGGGGGACGACCCCCTGTCATCACGACAGCCCTCACGCCATTCCACGACCCACACCCACTCAGGCAGCTCCATTTACACACTTGGATACAGGGATCTTGAATAAAGGAGAAGGTATGGGGGACGACGGGACTCACGACTTGCTCTGGTGGCCCTGGATGGCGGTGAACCCATCAGATTTGTCGGGAGCCGCCATGTTCACTGAAAATACCTCTGGCAGCGGTACAAGTGAGACCCGGGAAGCGCCACCTTGCCACCCCCTAGCCCTCACTCCCTCCCTACCTCCATCCTCAACTCTCTCATATTTTACCCTCCAAAAATATATATATACCTAATTCATGACACTTGTATGACTCTACTTCACCCCAGATCTACTGTAGTTTAGGAGACACAGTGGGTTTACAGCCTGATGTCCATCTCCACACTAGTTAGACACGAATATTAATGTACGTCTCAAGCTCCCTCCCGCCTCAACTCTCTCACATTTTACCCTCCAAAAATATATATATACTTAATTCATGACACTTGTATGACTCTACTTCACCCCAGATCTACTGTAGTTTAGGAGACACAGTGGGTTTACACTGTGATGTCCATCTCCACACTAGTTAGACACGAATATTAATGTACGTCTCTTAAGCTCCCTCCTTCCCCAACTCTCTCACATTTTACCCAACAAAAAAAATATATATATACCTAATTGATGACCCTTATATGACTATACTTCACCCCAGATCTACTGTAGTTTAGGAGACATAGTGGGTTTACATCCTAATGTCCATCTCTACACTAGTTAGACACGAATATTAATGTACGTCTCTTAGGCTTTCATCATCATAACTGGTTTGGGTATTATTTGTTGTACTCAGTTTGGGGCATACGAGAGACACATTGTAATAACCTATTTATACCGTTTATATGGAGAGATTCTTACACTCATGGGGACCCATCTGTTTCAACCTTCTGTACTAGCTAACAACTCTTTAGATTTGTTCTCTGTCCACATTCATGATTCAGTGAACGTATTCCATTCGCCCACTAGTCATACTGTTAAAATACTTCTTTACACCTTTTTCATCATATTTCCTGCCTGTTTTCATGTTAGACCTCTGGTTATTCTAACCCTACGTCTTTCCAAGAACAGTTCATTGTTAATATCGACTAAGAGGTTAGAAACTTAAAAGGCTGTAATCAGGTCACCCCTTACTCCTCTGTCATCCATGATGGACAAATTCGAGGTCTCTTAACATTCCCCTGTAAGTCAGCTCTATTGATTCTGGCACCAATTTTGTTGCCTTGTGAACCTTCTCAATCAGTTCATTGTGCTCCTTTAAATCTAAAAAATCTAGTTTGGGCGTAATGCCGGATGCGAGCAGCTTGCTGTAATATTCCTTATCCATTTACTTGAATGCAGCTGTAATATTTGCCCCTACCACAGTTTGTCTCCTTTACTATTTTCTCATACTGGACTCGACATATTCCTTCAGCTTATATCTTGCTGGCTCATGTTCACATCAAGGCCTGTTCTCGCCGTGTCTCTACTTCAATTTGGACTGAGTTTCAACCACGTACCAGACCAACTGTAACGTTTGGTTCAGGTCCCATTACTGTTAATGCAATGGGAGGGACTTGTGCCATTGTACTACTATGCATTACAAAAAAATCCTGTACTTTCTCGGGCTCCGAGTTTTAACGACTATATCAATTGACTATGCATGTCAATCTCTTTCATTTTCTTTCTTTCAATATATGAGGCATTTGTCTGTGGGTCACATAGAAACTATGTAGTTCGGGTTCAGTAGAATTTGATATATATGGGTATGCCTCATCTCGTTTACATGATCTCAATTCGCCCAAAGATATTCATCATTACACAAATGAATACATAATGACGTTGGCACAGACACCACGAATCTGGTACTGTGGTTCATTAAAACTGAACAATATCAAGGACAGTAAATATCTTATTGAATTACTCCATCTTGAAAAGTTTCTTAGCTTGCTTTAACTACTTCTTGGCTACATAACTCCTCTCTGAAGGTATTAACTACAGGTCGATCCCCTCATATCTTGACTGTATTGCCCACTTATCTCTTTTATTCTAAAAATTGTATTTTACCCTCTTGGTCAAAGTGTTGCCTTCAAACTATCTATGATTAAAGAGGCGTTATCATACGCCATCTTAGTTCCATATTGCCACTCAGTGGGCCTCCTGCAGATGGCTCGTGCCTTCCTTTTGTTCCCCCTTGAAATGCTCCTTCGCCAATGGTTGTTTCCATGTATGACAGACGGGGTTCATCGTAACTGCCAATAACCCATAACCTGGTGTCTGTCACCACTCGACTGGCTAATAAGATGTTGGTTTACGGTCTGTAAATTACGGCCTAATTGTCTGGGGTTTGACATATGAATACAGCTACAAGGGCATTGTGGCAAGGCAGGGTAGTGTAGTTGAGCAAGAGGCCCAGGTTCCCCACAAAGATATGTTTACGATGGTTGCTCTTGTGGACTATTGGCTGTGAGGAGGGACTTTTGGGGTGATACTGGAAGAGCATCCCTACGTCTATATATATATAGCCGCCATATCTTGACTTAAGGGTTATATGACGCGAATTTTTCAATGGACACTCAAACCTCCATTGGGAATGAGTCGTCCATGCGTCTTATTGAGATTTCTTCCCATGACACATCCCGCTTACATACTCGTCCTCTAAAAATGGATAGAGTTCTCTTATCTCTAAGGCTCTGTCTGTCCTTAAAAATACAAGAATCCAAGTGAACTGATACCACAACAGTACGACAATAAATACACCATATTGTTTTATCCCTTACGTGTTATCTCGTCCTGTATAAAACCACAACAATTAGATGCTACCTGGTAAGTGTTATCTGTATATGAGGGATAGTCATTATATATGCTGGACTGAACTATAGTTAGAATGACATCCGCGTTAGGTCATCATGGTTGTCAGGACTTCCTCTTTCACCGAAATATTTTCAGCAACCTAATTGGCCTAATTGTGTCACTTATCATTCCTGTTGTTAAGATGGAATATACTAGTCATTCGTACAAGTGAGGAATTTCATCATTTTTCCCAATTGTTCTATAGACCTAAAGAAGACGTGAACCATCACAAGGATGGAAAAGTGACAATATTTTGAAGTCTGGCTGTTTACAGTGCCATCAGTCTAATAAACAATGAATAACAAGTATATACTGAAAAAATAAATATCAAGAAAAACCACATTACGTATATCTTGATATAATGAAACAAGACTTCAAGCGTCTCTTGAACTGTAGTTGTTTGTTAAGTAATATGACCTCTACAGCACCGGTCATGGTGTCTGGTTAACGCCATGGGGTTTTACCTTTAAAAGTCATAATGAAGCATGAGTTTCTAGGAATATATATATATATATATATATATATATATATATATATATATATATATATATATATATATATATTATCCCTGGGGATAGGGGATTAAGAATACTTGCCACGTATTCCCTGCGTGTCGTAGAAGGCGACTAAAAGGGGAGGGAGCGGGGGGCTGGAAATCCTCCCCTCTCGTTTTTTTTTTTTTTTTTAATTTTCCAAAAGAAGGAACAGAGGGGGCCAGGTGAGGATATTCCAAAAAAGGCCCAGTCCTCTGTTCTTAACGCTACCTCGCTAACGCGGGAAATGGCGAAGTTTAAAAGAAAAAAAAAATACATATATATATATATATATATATATATATATATATATATATATATATATATATATATAATCATGAACGGGGTTTTCTCTTAATGGGTTCTCGAGAATGGGGTAAGCAAGAAAGTGAAGCAAAGTCAAGGTATATATATAGAGACAGGGTTTTTACAATACAGTCTTGACGGGATGTTTCAAGTGGTATTTCCACATTTCCTGCTTTCTCACACTTCTGCCTCGCTCTCGATACGGTTACAAATATGTCCTCAAAGTTTGCTGACATGGTTCTTGCTTGTCCAAGTGCCTTCTCTGTCTCCCTCATACACTGTTAAGGACCGGGGACGTGGTTAATGCATAGATCATGCACGACTTTATTTAGCTGTTAAGGACCGGGGACGTGGTTAATGCATAGATCATGCACGACTTTATTTAGCTGTTAAGGACCGGGGACGTGGTTAATGCATAGATCATGCACGACTTTATTTAGCTATTAAGGACTGAGGACGTGGTTAATGCATAGATCATACACAAATTTATTTAGCTGTTAAGGACTGGGGACGTGGTTAATGCATAGATCATGCACGACTTTATTTAGCTGTTAAGGACTGGGGACGTGGTTAATGCATAGATCATACACGACTTTATTTAGCTGTTAAGGACTGGGGACGTGGTTAATGCATAGATCATGCACGACTTTATTTAGCTGTTAAGGACCGGGGACTTGGTTAATGCATAGATCATGCACGACTTTATTTAGCTGTTATGGACCGGGGACGTGGTTAATGCATATGCACAAATTTATTCAGCTGTTAAGGACCGGGGACGTGGTTAATCCATAGATCATGCACGAATTTATTTAGCTGTTAAGGACTGGGGACGTGGTTAATGCATAGATCATACACAAATTTATTTAGCTGTTAAGGACTGGGGACGTGGTTAATGCACAGATCACACACGACTTTATTTAGCTGTTAAGGACCGGGGACGTGGTTAATGCGTAGATCATACATGACTTTATTTAGCTGTTAAGGACTGGGGACGTGGTTAATGCATAGATCATGTACAAATTTATTTAGCTGTTAAGGACCGGGGACGTGGTTAATCCATAGATCATGCACGAATTTATTTAGCTGTTAAGGACCGGGGACGTGGTTAATGCATAGATCATACACAAATTTATTTAGCTGTTAAGGACTGGGGACGTGGTTAATGCATAGATCACACACGACTTTACTTAGCTGTTAAGGACCGGGGACGTGGTTAATGCGTAGATCATACACAACTTTATTTAGCTATGTAGTTGTTGAGAATATTCAAGAGATGGGGGTCCCATGAGTATAAGACTCCCTATCAAAATGGTACAAATAGGTCATTACAATTGAAGGAAATATCAATACTGTGACCAGAGTTAGTCAATACTGACCTAAAGTTCGAAAATGAAGGCAGGGTAGTAGTTTCAGAAGCTAAGGGGACACATTTGATATCCTTTTGGCTGAATTATACTATCTACGACTGTTTGAAGGACTTATTAAATGCGAGAAATCTTGAACAGCTTTTGAAACAAAGTAATTTCATAATAGCTGGCAAACTGATGGCCGTTCTTCGAGATGACTTCTTTATATAGATATATAAAAAGACTAAACACACTGGACCTATCATTTGCATGACGACTTACTAATTTATGTTGTTGAATTGCTTCTGATAAACAACACTGGTACAAGGACCTACTGGAAACAATCTATCTCTCTAATGCCTGTTCCCTCTTGGAACGCCATCAAATTGGTGGCCAAGGCAAAAGTCTCTGTAACCAGTGATCTCCATTGCCACTTGTTAGCCTTTAGCACCCCGCCCTCAAGAGGCCAACTCTAGCAGTGTGTTTGTTGAGAGTCCTACCTAAACTTTTCAATTACAGAACTAAATGCTCCTGAAAAATGGCAACTGTTTTTGCTGCTTTGTTTTTAGGTTGATAAGCAGTCTGTACAACAGATATCTTGATCTAAGCAACTGAGCAGCTTCATTTCCACATTTCCAGAATATTACAAGCCTATCTCCACCATCTCGCTACCAAAGCATAAAAACACTATAAATACAATGGAGCTGTAGTCATGTTGGTAATGTATCAAACTTCTTCAATGAATTCTGTCAGCAACTACTTAGTTGTTCTTACAGAAAAGTTGAGAAAACTTGGTATTGGAATTTGAACTAATATACACCTAAATGATATCTTATTAGGCAAAATGTTTGTTTGAAGTACATTGCACCTCCTTTTAAAACTGGCAAAAGAATTCAAGTCTAGACATTCCACACCTTTGTCCAAATATCTTCATTAAATCAGTCTAAATATAAGGGGATGAATCAGGCACACAAAGCCCCTAAACATCACTCACAGATATTGGCAATCCATGCCCTTACGATGCAGTGGTGTGTTTCTCAATCTTTCATGTATATCAAAGTTCCTCAAAATGTATTCATACCATTTTCCAAACTTAAAAATACTTCCATTGCATACAATTTCCAATCATCCATCTAACATCTTCACTGGAAGTATCCCAAGCCTTGATCAACGCTCTCACTATGCCTTTTCATCTCTTACATGTTCCTTTCCATCGTGCCTTCCACAGTTCAGGACTGTTCATGTCCACTTCATCCACATGACAACTAACATACTTTCTACATGACCATAATAATTGAAAAAACCTTAGTCCATATCAAGTGTGATGGGTGGCTTGGATAGGTGGCAGGATACAGTGGATGTGGGAGTCCTAGGTGGCTTTTGAGTCCTAAGAGTAAATTACTAGGAGTGAAAGAACATGCGGGTTGTGTACATCAGCAGGCATAAGTGTTGCAAAAACATATTTTAAACACAAGAGATGTCCAGATATACACAATGGCATGACAAGTTTGACCCGGTAGAAGAGCATAACTGATTTGTTTTTGTCAAAGAGTATAAGATACAAGTAAGTGTGAATGATGAATGGTCTATATGAGGCTTGGCAATGGGTCTGTTAGATCCTCTGGAAGTTAAACACAAGACTGCCTCTGATTGTGGATGGTACATGACTGGAAATATGAATGAATCATTGAAAATAAAAAAAAAATGTAAACAATGAAATTGTGAAACTTACCCTCCACCAGAAGTCTGCTGAAAAGTAAACGGATCCAAAACAGTAGAGAGTGAAGTAGAGGTGACGTGGAGGCAGCTTAAGATTACATTATTGGAGGCTATGCAGTATGGCATGTATGTACAGGTTCTGGAAAGAGAGGAACTGTACAACATGAGGAAATGGAGAGTCATGAGTGTCACGAGGAGAAAGTGAAATTTTGGAGGAAGCCAAATCTGATAAAATAATGATAAATGTTGATGAATGTAGAGCAAAGATTGAAAATATAAAATCCCAAATAAAAGTTAAAAAGATGGTATTTATCAATAACATGCAAGAAATGATCTGTGAATACAAATGAATGAGAAACTGAAAGAGTAACAAGCTATTTTGGAAGGGGTTTAATAAATTAGAAAAGATGTGATATTGTATTACTTAACCCACTGGTAATACTAGATATAGAAAAATAAATTTGTAAGAGTGCTTTAAGGAACTGACTGGGAGTAATGGACAAACAAAATTGACTTCCAATGAAAGTATCTCCATGCATATTAACTCCACATACCAAATGTTTCCAATGCATCTCATCCCCAGTCATCTCTCTAGCATCTTCATTTGATATAACTCTAGCCCTTAGCAATTCTTTCACTAAATCTATTCTTCTGTATTCTAACTTCCCTGTACTTTCTGCTGCCATTAAATATTTTTTTGACCATTCTACCATGTTATACATTCTACACTACCTTACAATCCTGTTAAGACTTTAATCCCTGCACCTTTCTAATGACTTCTTGAATAGTTCCTTAGCCCTATGAATGCAATTTTTATTTCTGCCAAAGACAACTGGGCTTCTCAACTATTCTAAAGTGGAACTCTCACAAGAGGTTGGGAACAATGGCAACACTCAAATCTCCTATTAATAGATTCCTCCAACTTACATACTGCTACATAATATTTATACTGAAAACCTCTGTCACTGTGACCCCTTCTCATTACATTTACTTGGGTTGAATCTCATCAACAGTTTACCTGACCAACTTTGGATACTGCTTTGTTTTCTTCTTTCATAGTAAATTAAGACCTTGGTACCTTTTACAAATATATTCTGGTAGACGAACAATCTTGATTAAGTCATTTACACAGGTCAAGAAAAGCAATGGTCTCAGAACAGACCCTCTACGGCACACTACTAGTGACCAAAACTCATTTCAAGAAGGCTCCCCTTATATGCATCTTTGATTCCTTCCATAAAGATAATCTATCAATCATAGAAGTCCCCCTGTTATTCCTGCCTGAATATCCAGCTTCTTTCCAAACTACCTACATAGAACAGGGTCAAATGCTTCCTGGTAATCCACATAAACAATTTCTACCTGGTCTTTTCTCGTGTAAAATTATGCAACTTACAAAAAGCATATTTCTTAAGACTGGGAAATCTCACAATGAAGTATGACACCTCAAAAAATTGTCAAAAATGGGATTGGCAATTTCACTGTTTGCCAAGAATTTCACATGCATTATAACTATAAACAATAAAATTTACAACTACAAAACTAACCTCAACATGAATGAACTAATTTCTTCACAGGAATGTTATTTGAAAATATATAAAATCAAGCCCTTGGACCAGCTATGAAATGTTGTTGTGTTCACTAACACATTTGAATGTCAAGTGCTCACCAGTGAATATTAGATGTATTACAGCTTATGTAAGCAGCCCTTTGCACACCAGGTTAGGTATATACTGGGTGCACAAAAGACTACATCAAACAAAACTAGTGGGGCATTTTCAAGTGCACCAAAATCTCAATCCTTTTATATATTCATATTTATTTATTTTGCTTTGTCGCTGTCTCCCGCGTTAGCGAGGTAGCGCAAGGAAACAGACAAAAGAATGGCCCAACCAACCCACATACACATGTATATACATACACGTCCACACACGTAAATATACATACCTATACATCTCAACGTATACATATATATACACACACAGACATATACATATATACACATGTACATAATTCATAGTCTGCCTTTATTCATTCTCATCGCCACCCCGCCACACATGAAATAACAACCCCATCACCCCAAATGTGCGCAAGGTAGCACTAGGGAGAGACAACAAAGGCAGCTTTCATTCACACTCAGTCTCTAGCTGTCATGCACCGAAACCACAGCTCCCTTTCCACATCCAGGGCCCACAAAACTTTCCATGGTTTACCCCACATGCTTCACATGCCCTGGTTCAATCCATTGACAGCATGTCGGCCCCGTTATACCACATCAATCCAATTCACTCTATTCCTTGCACGCCTTTCACCCTCCTGTATGTTCAGGCCCCGATCACTCAAAATCTTTTTCACTCCATCTTTCCACCTCCAATTTGGTCTCCCATTTCTCCTCGTTCCCTCCACCTCAGACACATATATCCTCTTGGTCAATCTTTCCTCACTCATTCTCTCCATGTGACTAAACCATTTCAAAACACCCTCTTCTGCTCTCTCAACCACACTCTTTTTATTTCCACACATCTCTCTCACCCTTACATTACTTACTCGATCAAACCACCTCACACCACATATTGTCCTCAAACATCTCACTTCCAGCACATCCACCCTCCTCCACACAACTCTATCCATAGCCCACGCCTCGCAACCATATAACAATGTTGGAACCACTATTCCTTCAAGCATACCCATTTTTGCTTTCTGAGATAATGTTCTCGACTTCCACACATTCTTCAACGCTCCCAGAACTTTCGCCCCCCCTCCCCCACCCTATGATTCACTTCCGCTTCCATGGTTCCATCCGCTGCCAAATCCATTCCCAGATATCTAAAACACTTCACTTCCTCCAGTTTTTCTCCATTCAAACTTACATCCCAATTGACTTGTCCCTCAACCCTACTGTACCTAATAACCTTGCTCTTATTCACATTTACTCTCAGCTTTCTTCTTTCACACACTACCAGACTCAGTCACCAGCTTCTTCAGTTTCTCACACGAATCAGCCACCAGCGCTGTATCATCAGCGAACAACAACTGACTCACTTCCCAAGCTCTCTCATCCACAACAGACTGCATACTTGCCCCTCTTTCCAAAACTCTTGCATTCACCTCCCTAACAACCCCATCCATAAACAAATTAAACAACCATGGAGACATCACACACCCCTGCCGCAAACCTACATTCACTGAGAACCAATCACTTTCCTCTCTTCCTACACGTACACATGCCTTACATCCTAAATAAAAACTTCTCACAGCTTCCCTCCCACACCATATATTCTTAATACCTTAATACCTTCCACAGAGCATCTCTATCAGCTCTATCATATGCCATCTCCAGATCCATAAATGCTACATGCAAATCCATTAGCTTTTCAAAGTATTTCTTACATACATTCTTCAAAGCGAACACCTGATCCACACATCCTCTACCACTTCCGAAACCACACTGCTCTTCCCCAATCTGATGCTCTGTACATGCCTTCACCCTCTCAATCAACACCCTCCCATAAAATTTACCAGGAATACTAAACAAACTTATACCTCTGTAATTTCAGCACTCACTCT
Organism: Panulirus ornatus; assembly: GCF_036320965.1. NCBI lineage: Eukaryota > Metazoa > Arthropoda > Malacostraca > Decapoda > Palinuridae > Panulirus > Panulirus ornatus. Next base: position 28,923,355 of record NC_092286.1, read on the forward strand.
TATCCCCTTTGCCCTTTGTACAATGGCACTATGCAAGCATTCCACCAATCCTCAGGCATCTCACCATGAGTCATACATACATTAAATAACCTTACCAACCAGTCAACAATACAGTCACCCCCTTTTTTAATAAATTCCACTGCAATACCATCCAAACCCACTGCCTTGCCAGCTTTCATCTTCAGCAAAGCTTTTACTACCTCTTCCCTGTTTACCAAATCATTTTCCCTAACCCTCTCACTTTGCACGCCACCTTGACCAAAACACCCTATATCTGCCACTCTATCATCAAACACATTCAACAAACCTTCAAAATACTCACTCCATCTTCTCGCATCACCACTACTTGTTATCACCTCCCAATTAGCCCCTTCACTGAAGTTCCAATTGATTCCCTTGTCTTAAGCTTTTTATTTACCTCCTTCCAAAACATCTTTTTATTCTCCCTACAATTCAGTGATGCCCTCCCACCCCAACTCTCATTTGCCCTCTTTTTCACCTCTTGCACCATTCTCTTGACCTCCTGCCTCTTTCTTTTATACATCTCCCACTCAATTTGCATCATTTCCCTGCAAAAATCGTCCAAATGCCTCTCTCTTCTCTTTCACTAATAATCTTACTTCTTCATCCCACCACTCACTACCCTTTCTTACTACCTCCCACACTTTTGCGCAAGCCATCACTGCTTCCCTAAATACATCCCATTCCTCCCCCACTCCCCTTATGCCCTTTGTTCTCACCTTTTTCCATTCTATACTCAGTCTCTCCTGGTACTTCCTCACACAAGTCTCCTTCCCAAGCTCACTTACTCTCACCACTCTTTTCACCCCAACATTCTCTCTTCTTTTCTGAAAACCTCTACAAATCTCCACCTTCGCCTCCACTAGATAATAATCAGACATCCTGCCAGTTGCACCTCTCAGCACATTAACATCCAAAAGTCTCTCTTTTGCACACCTATCAAATAACTCTCTTTTTAAACCAGGCATTCCCAATCACCAGTCCTTTTTCAGCACATAAATCTACAATCTCTTCACCATTTCCATTTACAACACTGAACACCCCATGTACACCAATTATTCCCTCAACTGCCACATTACTCACCTTTGCATTCAAATCACCCATCACTATAACCCAGTCTCGTGCATCAAAACTACTAACACTCTCACTCAGCTGCTCCCAAAACACTTGCCTCTCATGATCTTTCTTCTCATGCCCAGGTGCATATGCACCAATAATCACCCATCTCTCTCCATCCACTTTCAGTTTTATCCATATCAATCTAGAGTTTACTTTCTTACACTCTGTCACCACTCGTTTCAGTAGTAGTGCTACTCCTTCCCTTACTCTTGTCCTCTCACTAATCCCCTAACTTTACTCCCAAGACATTCCCTTTTATAACACAAGTATAGTTTACCTACTGCGGCATATAAAGTTTTGCAAGTACATCCAGTTTAGCTGATCTGACATTTATACCATAATGATTTACATATTTATTTACAATTACCTAAGGATCCTTAACCTTTCTAAAGGCTCCTGCTGCCCAAGGTTGTGCTACTTACAGTAGCAAGGAAATGTATATCCCTTTGGAGTAACAAGTCTTTGACAAGACTGTACTCATAACAATATAACCTCGCCAAAAGTGACTTTTCACTCATGGTGTATCCAAGAGCAGTCAGAGTCAGGTAACACCTACTACATTCACATCTGTTATCTGGTTCTAGTTAAATGTGTTGAAATATAATATTGTTTCAAGGTCTGTTCATGTATATGTAAGTGGAAAATTTCTAGGAGATAAAAAAATACCAAGAGTAGCAATTTGCAATTTCTTGAGTAAAAGGCTGATACAATTTTCTTTCGCCATTAAACTTCACATATATTGCCGCATGGAATGCTCATACACCGCTTTTAAACAACAAGCAAATATAAACTAATGCTATTCATTATTTTCATTACACAACTATGTCTAGTCAACCCAAAAAACAACAGGACAATCTATTAAACATATATTAAAATTACTTTTATTTTATCCAAATTCAAATGAGAGCTTTTACATACTGCTGCCTCAAGAAAATCACAATACCCAGGTTCCAAGACCTGCATGGAGGCTATACTTCTTAACTCTCCAATGTCCACACATTATTCTTCCTTAAAAAAAAAAAAAAAAAAAAAAAAAAAAAATTACTCCCAACCCCATCCTTTCTTTGTGTGGATTACAAAAGTCAAACATAATTTTCTTGTTATTTACTGACACCAATATGGTCTCACCATGGTCACTAAGCTAAGCAACTAAATATATGTACAGACTGGTATAAGTTTTATGGCCTATTTCCTTAGAAATAGGTTTTACAAACAAAATACACTTAAGTGCTAAAGTCTACTTTCATTTGAACCTTTAATCACCATTAAAATTACTTTGTTAAAGGTGGCAGACTTCTGAAATGTGGGTTATAATCAAAATAGTATTGTTTGAAGTTGAGAGAAATGTTCCATGCCATATTAGTGTTGACTTCCATGTGTTCTGATATATCTGACTGGGCATTAATCAGGCATAGGCCTTCCTTTAACCTGAGTTCATACATTCTGGTTAATTTTCATGCATATGAACCATACATAAACAATTAAACTTTCCTCTAAGCTTCAAAGAATGCATCTTTAGGTAAGAATTCACGCATTCTCATTATTTGAAAGCTGATACCGAAAAAAAACAGTTGTACTTTAGATATTAAACATGCAGGTATCATGAGTAAATGGAGATTATAACAATTAAGTGCATTTTCTGTTGGATAATAGAAAGAGCAGGTTTTCAATAACTGAAAATTATGGATACTTTGCACTCAGTTTTTCATGGAAAGCTGACCACTTTCCATCCTCTAGTACTAATAAAGTTGTCGTGATGGGGTTGGCAGGCATACAATATTGATGGTTGGATATAATCCAAACTGAGGAATGACTATCATTTTCCATTTGTTAATTTACATCGCTCAGTTTCAATATTATCTATTAAAAGAAAAAAAAAATCAAATAATGCTTATAGTTTCTGATCACATGATAAAATATTGCACAAAATGTTCATCTTGAATAACTCCTACATTTGGGTAAATGCAATTGGCAGGAAATATAATTTCATCACACATTTATTAAGTGTTTGTGTCTGTGTGTTCAAGCACCTAAATAAACTAATCATAAAGCATACGTAAATTTCTTAGCTTACAGTGAAACCTATATACCTCCAATCGTTATTAAAGCTCTAAAATAATCATGCAAGAAACAGTGAATTGAAATTCACACTGGGGATTAGTGGAAGAAATAATTTTCCTATGTAAAGGTTAGGTTAATAAAATGGAGCCAGAGTCCTGCCTGTCCTCTGTAACTTGTAATATGATTCTGATGAACAATAAAATAACTGAATACAGTGGAACACATTACCTGACATATATAACCGCAAATGTCAAAAGGAGCACCTGCAATTACTCACTTTACATTAAATGTTAAATCAATATCTACCAAAAACCCTACGTCAAAGTTTTGCCCCTCCAATAAATTTTGTAATCATGCATTGCAGTAGGAAGCACATGAATATATGAAATATAAAATGATGATGAAAACAATTATCATGTTTAAAAATGATTTTTATCACTACGTAGACCTAACCTCCTTGGTACACAAAAAAATTTATACGCATGAAATCAATGAAATTAAATCTTAGAATTCTACATAATTTAGAGCAAGTCCTCTCAACTGATGGAAACAGACCAATAAATATTGGTTTTAGTCCAATGGGTAGAACTGCTACTGCTGTGTTGTGTATAAGATTTTTAACTTTGCCACTATGATCACCACCAGACTAGCAAATGCCCTTCTCTCTTTTAAAGGGTGACATATAACCTCACCAGTGGGACATGTTCTATGGTGAAAAATAGTAACATACCTGATTAAATGGACGACTAGCAATATATAGCCTCTGCTTCTGTTTGAATTTTTACACTCTTTTATATGGCAGCAAATTGAGTAACGATCCTTTCAATAGTAACAAGACTGTTCCTTTATGCATGTCATATTCTCAATCATGAGACAGATTTTAATCATGGTTTCCCTATATCAACACTGTTTTCCCCATACCTATGACACATCTATGTATTTCTTCAAAGTACACTTAGTGTGAGCACAGACTGAAATGCACATCATCATAATCATGCATGCCTTTTTCCGCATCCAAATATGGATGGCATATTAAGAATCTTTCCAGGACATTTGGAATACATACTTTGTAATAAAAATCAGTTAATTACTTAGATAAATCAATGAAGACATTGGTTAATATACTATATGTGCTCAGTAATTACTCAGGATATGACTTTTTCATGAGACTGAACACTCATTAACTGGTTAATAATGAAATCAACTTCATCTGCTCATGAGCTGACAAGTTAAATGGTCCACCAATCAGCAGGTGCCCCTTACATTATCAAATATTCATGTTTTACACACAAACCCATTATTCTGACCATTATGCAAAGCACTTAAGTGGCTAGCTTACATCCTGTCAAGCCAATGGGTCGATAAAGACATAATTGAATAATGTAGATATATTCCTTTTGGAAGAACCATAGTTCTAGTGGTGACAATCAAAGCAAACTTGTGACCCTTACAAAACCAATATTGAACACATACCTGTAAAGAATTAATAATTACACAAATCTTCAATGCATTGTTATCTTTTTAGAGTTGCCCTTTAGGTGCTTATATTTACAAAAGTCATAGAAGGCCACAGAAGTTGACACTTTCACATATGAAACAAAATAAGGGGCTGACATGCATAAACAAACACTTGTACAAGATGCTGTTTTTTTGCATATGAATTAAGAAAAAAAAATGAAATCACACTCATACAAATACACTGACACACCTGCTTTTTCACTGAGCAGCAAAGTGTATTGGCCACACTGAACAACACTAAGCTGTTCAACCCTTAACTCTATTTTCAAATAATTATGTCAAAAGTAAATGAGATAAAACTGATTACTCTGGAATCCTTTGTTTCTCCTGATATCAATAAAATTTTGACCTTTAGTTGGCAGGATATTGAGATGAAGAAATTCAGGATAATGAGTTACTATATCTAAAAGCCCTAAAATCGGCAACTTTTTCTCTCTGTATTCTGTATGATGCAACAGGGTACTGTGCTGTTATAGTTGTGATAATCTGGCACTAAAAAAACAAATTTGTGGAGGCACTGAAAACCAAATTTGTGGGGGCACTGATACACAATAAATGATTATTGCCTTTACACACTGGAGCAGTACAACTCCCTAAAGCTAGAGGTAGTACATCATTATTCAAACACTAGTTAAGTAGTTTGCTGAGCTCAATAATTCAAATCATCAGGTGGTATGAGGTTAGTGGTGAGCACTGTGGCCATATTTGTTGTGCCCATTTCGACTGCTCCATCTGCTCAAAAATTCTTTCTCTCTTCGAGTTCTCCTGCACCAACAGAACAAACCAATACAGGTCAAGAAAACACAAGAGAAACCCTCCACATAAATAATTACAACCTGCATGAGAGTTCCATGGGTCATTGTTTTGACAAACTACAGCCGGCCAATTTTTCTGACACAGACATGAAGAAATTATGAAAAATCCTTGATTTTTCATGAAAGCATTTTTAACATTGGGAAACATGATAAAATGAACAATGTAACATAGACATTTATCCTCCTCCAAGTTGAAGTTAGACACAACAAGATAGTTTGCAGGCCAGTATGGTCACCAATGGAGCCTTATCACAACACAAACATCTATCATGTGCTGCAACTTAATTCATTGGTCAGTCCTATCATTAACTGTTAATGAAAGTATTTCATACTAATTTCTTAATGTTAATTTATTTTGTTAACAGCACAATGATAATTCTTAGGTCTCAAATTTAAGGGCTAAGTTGACTGTAACTAACCACAGGCAATGCTAAAACTTAAAAAAGAAAAAAAAAAAAGAAAAAAAATCACGCTTGATCAATCATCAATAGCAATCAATTTTTGAGACACAATTTCTAGAGGCATCCATGTATAAGCTTAGGCTGCCACAACATTATCCACTCAAATAACCAGTGTCTTACATTAACATGCCAGTTAGCCATTACAATGGCAAACTAGGTTAGGCACACATATGGCAACCAAGATGTCTAAACAATGGCAACCCAGATCAAGCACAACACCAGCTGAAGTTAAATCATCATCAAAGGGCAACGTTTTACTGTTATTCACCATATTGTCTGCAAACAATATCACCTATTATTCCTGAAGTTTTCAAGATTACACTTAGGTACAAAACAATTTTCTCACGTTAATCATACGAACAATGTACTTAACTGACAGTGCAGCAAGAATACCCGAGAAAATAATTCATTCCTAAAAAATCTTTGTTCATTCAGCTGATGAACTGCCTTGCTTGCCATGTGAATGTTATCTTGAAATATACATAAGCTACCATCATAATCCACTGAACTGAAAAGTAAACAGCAACGGCATTGTAAACATAATCCTCTTCCTTGCTGACTTACCACAGCTTTAATTAGTGCTTTATAAGTCAATCACAATGACTAATAAAAATTGTTGGTGTTAAAGGCAAATAAGGTCATCCACCATGAATAAACTATATCATTCACACTGTGAACAAACCAAGCCAACCATACTGTGAAAAAAAATCAGGTCACTCACATTGTAAACAAACCAGATCAACACTTGAAAAACCAGGTCATCTTATGTGAACAAACCAGAGTACCCAGAGTGAACATATCTGGTTATTTATAAGTTGAACCATCTCGTCACCTATAACAGTAAAACAAGTTCATCATATATCAGGGAAGCCATGGTAAAGATAATCAAAGTCAGCCAAGAGGACAAGAAGCCAGGTCAACTACTGCCATTCAACCAAAATCATTAACTGATGCTATTCTTCCCTAGGGAGTTCCACAGGAGTTTGGCATTCTTTGCAATTCACAGTTACCTATAGTAAATTTCATTTGTGCAATAACAGCATTTCTACAAACCTTTAAAATTAGTATTTGTTCAGTGCACACAGGCAGAAGCCAGCATTTTCTTCCTATGCGGGTGTTTACTGGTCTCGAAGTTTCTCTGCCTTATTTTTGAGTGTAACTTGTGGGTTCCTGGTATTGTAGATCTTCAAACTTGGCTTCTGTTATCCCACATCTAATGCTTCTGTGCACATAATGATTATAAGAAAAAGCCTGAGTTTCACTCAAACAGTCCAATGTGACCATACAATTATTCTTGTCTTCACTTATACACAGTTTATCAATATAAAAGAGATTTCTAGTCTTAAATATTCCAACATACAAAAGCATAAAAGTTAATTCTCTGACTCAACTTTTTCCTGGTCTCTGAATATTTACCACACGAGCAAGTGAGGGTATGAGAGATTTATGAATTTCCTTGTTTCTGAATATTTACCACACGAGCAAGTGAGGGCATGAGAGATTTAAAAATTTGGGAGGTAATCAAGAGGAATCCAGCTCAGAGAAGTTTCTAGGCCATTATTACATCTCTTTCCTGAGCTAGAAAAAATAAAAAATCAGCATGACCACTCCAACATTTGTGCTTCCAAGTTCCTTCTTGGGATCTTAGCATTATTTATTTTACCACTACGTAAAAGTTTGCCTTGGACCAGCAAGGGATGGTCCATATTACATCCAAACATTTTCCAATACTGTGTGAATTAAAGGCTTTGTAACAATCACACAAAAATGAAAGGAAATTGGTAGGACCACTGAATCACACAGTTGAGAGGAACTTCTGCACTCATGATAGCCAGCTCGCTGACAGGTATCCATTCAGGCGGCATATTCTGAGAACTCAAAAGTTCCCCCTCTAAATTTTTATTCAAGTTGTAGAATTTGGGTGTCAGATGTAATGCACTGATGCTGAGTTATCCTGCGTGATGGTGATGAAAACAAGGGGTTTAATACCATTAGGCTTATAAGTCTATGCAACACAGTCCTCCTAGAATACAATGCACTTCTTCCTGTTCCTCCTGTTTCCTTGCCTAATCTTCCCACGACGTTCCCTCTGTAAAAAACAAAGTATGTTAAGATGCAGGTTCCTGAATTCACTTAAAGTTTAAAAAACAGTTTTCTCATATTGGTAACTAGCTCATGAATGACAGCTTTATCAAGAGCCCGGGTAACACTGATTTTTATTTCATATCTACAAACACTGATTTAGAAAAAGGTGTATGCTGCTCTAAATCAAAATAAATCTTGTGGGTACACAAATAAGAATGACACAAATATGCCAAATAATTAGGCCAACTAAAATTACAAAAGAATGAGTCTTTCTTTCTGCCTCACCCACACACAGACTAATGACACTTTGTCCACAAACATAAAACCTTTCTTTGTTATACAAAACACTTGACAGCACCTCAGCCACACAGGTAATTCTTCATAACTATATTTTCCTGCAGTGAGCACTATGCACTAGCACTGCCTTTTGGCTAAATGGTAGGAGCAATAGACAGAAGTAATAGGTAGGAACATTAGGGAGAATTAGTAGGTAGGAACATTGGGCAGATGTTGTGGTTAGCACTCCTGATTGTGATGCATTCATGGGCTGCCCATGGATTGAGCACATACGTTTGAATCCTGGACACGGCAGTTGGTCCACAGCCAACCTAGCTGTTCATCCACCCTAGGTGTTGAGGGTTTAATTGGTGTACATAGGGTATTCAGTGTTGTGAACAGAAATGGTGAAAACCTTGTGCCAAAAAAAGATTGGTGACTGGGAATACCTGGTTTAAAAAGAGATATACATGAGTATATGTATGTGAGTAGGAGAGATGGTCAAAGGGCATTATTAGATTACGTGTTAATTGATGGGCATGTAAAAGAGGGACTTTTGAATGTTAATATGCTAAGAGGGGCAGCTGGTGGATGTATGATCACTATCTCGTGGAGGCGAAGGTGCAGATTTGAAGAGGTTTCCAAAAAAGAAGAATGTCGGGGAGAAGAGAGTGGTGAGAGTAAGTGAGCTTGGACAGGAAACTTATGTGAGGAAGAACCAGGAGAGAATGAGTGTAGAATGGCAAAAGGTGAGAGAAAATGACGTGAGGGGAATGGGTGAGGAATGGGATGTATCTAGACAAGCAGTGATGGCATGTAGCATGAGAAAGGTGGGAGGTGGGCAGATAGGAAATGGTAGTGAGTGGTGGGATGGTGTAAAGTTGTTAGTGAAAAAGAAAAGAGAGGTGTTTGGATGATACTTTGCGAAGGAAGGAGTGCACATGACTGGGAGATGTAAAAGAGAAAGTGTCGGAAGGTCAAGAGGAAGGTGCAAGGGTTGAAAGAGAGGGCAAATGAGAGTTGGGCAGACAAAGTATCATTAAACCTTAGGGAGAACAAAAAGATGTTTTGGAAGGAAGTAAATAACATGTGTAAGACAAGAGAACAAATGGGAACATTGGTAAAGGGGGAAGTTATAACTGATAAAGTGAGGAGGAGATGGAGCGAGTATTTTGTAGATTCTTGAATGTTTTTGATGATAGAGTGGCAGATGTAAGGTGCATGGTCAGGGTGGTGTGCAAAGGGAAAGAATCAGGGAGTGATTTGGAGGAGAGAAGAAGAGGTGGTGAAAGCCTTGCAGAAGATAAATCTGGCAAGGGGGCAGGTTTAGATGGTACTGCAGTTGAATTTATTAAGAAAGGGGGTGACTATGTTGTTGATTGATTGATAAGGATATTCAATGTATGTATGGATCATGGTGAAGTGCCTGAGGATTGGTGGAATGCATGTATAGCTCTATTGCACAAAGGAGATAAAGACGAGTGTTCAAACTACAGAGGCATAAGTTTGTTGAGTATTCCTGGAAAATTGTATGGGAGGGTACTGACTGAGAGGTGAAGGCATGTACAACTCATCAGATTGGGGAGGAGCAGTGTGGTTTCAGAAGTGGTAGAGGATGAGTGGATCAGGTGTTTGCTTTGAAGAATGAGTGAGAAATACTATGAAAAACAGATGGATTTGTATGTAGTATTTATGCTTTGTGGAAGGTCTTAAGAGTATATGGTGTGGGAGGCAAACTGCTAGAAGAAGAGAAGTTTTCATCGAGGGTGTAACGCATGTGTACGAGTAGGAGGAGAAGAATGATTGGTTCCCAGTGAAGGTTGGTCTGTGGCAGGGGTGTGTGATGTTCATTGGTTGTTTAAGTTAAGGATATGGTGGTTAGGGAGGTAAATGCAAGAGTTTTGGAGATAGGGGTGAGTATGCAGTCTGTTGGGTATGAGGAGACCTGGGAAATGAGTCAGTTGTTGTTCGTCAATGATATAGCACTGGTGGCCAATTCAAGTGAGAAAGTAACAGAGGTTGCTGACTGAGTTTTGGAAATGTGTGTGAAAGGAGAAAGTTAAGGGCAAATATGAATAAGAGCAAGGTTATTATATTCAGCGGGTTGAGGGACAAGTTAGCTAGGATGTGAGTCTGAATGAAGAAAAATTGGAGGAAGTGAAGAGCTTTAGATATCTGGAAGCATTAACTATTCATGGCATCAAGGAAGGGGCAAAGGTTCTGGAAGTGATGAAGAATGTGGGGAAAAAGAGAATGCTATGTTGGAGAGTAAAAATGGTTATGCTTGAAGGAATAGTAGTTCCGACAATATATGGTTGTGAGGCATGGGATATAGATAGGGTTGTATGGAGAAGGGTGAATGTGTAGTGCTGTCAATGGACCAGGGAACACGAAATGTCTGTAGGGCCTGGATGTGGATAGGGAGCTGTGGTTTCAGTGCATTACACATGACAGCTAGAGACTGAGTGGGAACAAATGTGGCCTTTTTTGTCTGTTTTCCTGATGTTACCTCGCTGAAGCAAGGGGGAGAGATGCTGTTTCCTGTGGGGCGGGGTAGTGCCAGGAATGGAAGAAGGCAAGCAACTATGAATATGTACATGTGTATATGTATATGTATATGTTGATATGTATGTGTGCATGTATATATATGTGTATAAGAGTGGATGGGCCATTCTTCATCTGTTTTCTGGCACTACCTTGCTGACATGGGAAATGGCAATCATAATATTTTTTTTTTTTTTTTGCTTTGTCGCTGTCTCCCGAGTTTGCGAGGTAGCACAAGGAAACAGACGAAAGAAATGGCCCAACCCACCCCCATACACATGCCTTGATTCAATCCACTGACAGCACGTCAACCCCGGTATACCACATTGCTCCAATTCACTCTATTCCTTGCCCTCCTTTCACCCTCCTGCATGTTCAGGCCCCGATCACACAAAATCTTTTTCACTCCATCTTTCCACCTCCAATTTGGTCTCCCTCTTCTCCTCGTTCCCTCCACCTCCGACACATATATCCTCTTGGTCAATCTTTCCTCACTCATTCTCTCCATGTGACCAAACCATTTCAAAACACCCTCTTCTGCTCTCTCAACCACGCTCTTTTTATTTCCACACATCTCTCTTACCCTTACGTTACTTACTCGATCAAACCATCTCACACCACACATTGTCCTCAAACATCTCATTTCCAGCACATCCATCCTCCTGCGCACAACTCTATCCATAGTCCACGCCTTGCAACCATACAACATTGTTGGAACCACTATTCCTTCAAGCATACCCATTTTTGCTTTCCGAGATAATGTTCTCGACTTCCACACATTCTTCAAGGCTCCCAGAATTTTCGCCCCCTCCCAAACCCTATGATCCACTTCTGCTTCCATGGTTCCATCCGCTGCCAGATCCACTCCCAGATATCTAAAACACTTCACTTCCTCCAGTTTTTCTCCATTCAAACTCACCTCCCAATTGAATTGACCCTCAACCCTACTGTACCTAATAACCTTGCTCTTATTCACATTTACTCTTAACTTTCTTCTTTCACACACTTTACCAAACTCAGTCACCAGCTTCTGCAGTTTCTCACATGAATCAGCCACCAGCGCTGTATCATCAGCGAACAACAACTGACTCACTTCCCAAGCTCTCTCATCCCCAACAGACTTCATACTTGCCCCTCTTTCCAAAACTCTTGCATTCACCTCCCTAACAACCCCATCCATAAACAAATTAAACAACCATGGAGACATCACACACCCCTGCTGCAAACCTACATTCACTGAGAACCAATCACTTTCCTCTCTTCCTACACGTACACATGCCTTACATCCTCGATAAAAACTTTTCACTGGAAAAAGGTGAGAACAATGGAAGTAAGGGGAGTGGGGGAGGAATGGGATGTATTTAGGGAATCAGTGATGGATTGCGCAAAAGATGCTTGTGGCATGAGAAGAGTGGGAGTTGGGGTGATTAGAAAGGGTAGTGAGTGGTGGGATGAAGAAGTAAGAGTATTAGTGAAAGAGAAGAGAGAGGCATTTGGACGATTTTTGCAGGGAAAAAATGCAATTGAGTGGGAGATGTATAAAAGAAAGAGACAGGAGGTCAAGAGAAAGGTGCAAGAGGTGAAAAAAAGGGCAAATGAGAGTTGGGGTGAGAGAGTATCATTAAATTTTAGGGAGAATAAAAAGATGTTCTGGAAGGAGGTAAATAAAGTGCATAAGACAAGGGAGCAAATGGGAACTTCAGTGAAGGGTGCAAATGGGGAGGTGATAACAAGTAGTGGTGATGTGAGAAGGAGATGGAGTGAGTATTTTGAAGGTTTGTTGAATGTGTTTGATGATAGAGTGGCAGATATAGGGTGTTTTGGTCGAGGTGGTGTGCAAAGTGCGAGGGTTAGGGAAAATGAGTTGGTAAACAGAGAAGAGGTAGTAAAAGCTTTGCGGAAGATGAAAGCCGGCAAGGCAGCAGGTTTGGATGGTATTGCAGTGGAATTTATTAAAAAAGGGGGTGACTGTATTGTTGACTGGTTGGTAAGGTTATTCAATGTATGTATGACTCATGGTGAGGTGCCTGAGGATTGGCAGAATGCGTGCATAGTGCCATTGTACAAAGGCAAAGGGGATAAGAGTGAGTGCTAAAATTACAGAGGTATAAGTTTGTTGAGTATTCCTGGCAAATTATATGGGAGGATATTGATTGAGAGGGTGAAGGCATGTACAGAGCATCAGATTGGGGAAGAGCAGTGTGGTTTCAGAAGTGGTAGAGGATGTGTGGATCAGGTGTTTGCTTTGGAGAATGTATGTGAGAAATACTTAGAAAAGCAAATGGATTTGTATGTAGCATTTATGGATCTGGAGAAGGCATATGATAGAGTTGATAGAGATGCTCTGTGGAAGGTATCAAGAATATATGGTGTGGGAAGTATAATATATATATCATTTTTATACTTATTATACTTAATCGCTGCTTCCTGCATCAGTGAGGGAGCGCCAGGAAACAGATGAAAAGTGGCCTATCCACTCATATACACATACATAAACATCCATACACACACATATACTTACACAAATATACATGTACATATTCATACTTGCTGCTTTCATCCATTCCTGTCACCACCCCCTGCTTCAGCGTTGTAGCATCAAGAAAACACAAAAAGGCCACATTCGTTCACACTCAGTCTCTAGCTGTCATGTGTAATGCACCGAAACCACAGCTCCCTATCCACATCCAGGCCCCAAAGACCTATCCATGGTTTACTTCAGATGCTTCACATGCCCTGGGGATAGGAGGGAAAGAATACTTCCCACATATTCCCTGTGTGCTGTAAAAGGCGACTAAGAGGGGAGGGAGTGGGGGAATGGAAATCCTTCCCTCCAGTTTTTACCTTTCCAAAAGAAGGAAAAGAGAAGGGAGCCAAGCGAGGATTTTCCCTCTAAGGCTCAGTCCTTTGCTCTAAATGCTACCTCACTTATGTGGGAAATGGCAAATATATGAAAAAAAAATTCATCTTATATTCATTCATATATTTATTGATTATACTTTGTTGCTCTCTCCCGCGTTATCAAGGTAGCGCAAGGAAACAGACAAAAGAATGGCCCAACCCACCCACCTACAAATGTATATATATATATATATAAATCCAGACACGCACATACACATACCTATACATTTCAACGTATACATATATATACACACAAAGACATATACATATATACATAATCCAAATCATTTTCCCTAACCCTCTCACTTTGCACACCACCTCGACCAAAACACCCTATATCTGCCACTCTATCATCAAACACATTCAACAAACCTTCAAAATACTCACTCCATCTCCTTCTCACATCACCACTACTTGTTATCACCTCCCCATTTGCACCCTTCACTGAAGTTCCCATTTGCTCCCTTGTCTTACGCACTTTATTTACCTCCTTCCAGAACATCTTTTTATTCTCCCTAAAATTTAATGATACTCTCTCACCCCAACTCTCATTTGCCCTTTTTTTCACCTCTTGCACCTTTCTCTTGACCTCCTGTCTCTTTCTTTTATACATCTCCCACTCAATTGCATTTTTTCCCTGCAAAAATTGTCCAAATGCCTCTCTCTTCTCTTTCACTAATACTCTTACTTCTTCATCCCACCACTCACTACCCTTTCTAATCAACCCACCTCCCACTCTTCTCATGCCACAAGCGTCTTTTGCGTAATCAATCACTGATTCCCTAAATACATCCCATTCCTCCCCCACTCCCCTTACCTCCTTTGTTCTCACCTTTTTCCATTCTGTACTCAGTCTCTCCTGGTACTTCCTCACACAAGTCTCCTTCCCAAGCTCACTTACTCTCACCACCAGAGGTAGTAAAAGCTTTGCGGAAGATGAAAGCCGGCAAGGCAGCAGGTTTGGATGGTATTGCAGTGGAATTTATTAAAAAAGGAGGTGACTGTATTGTTGACTGGTTGGTAAGGTTATTTAATGTATGTATGACTCATGGTGAGGTGCCTGAGGATTGGCGAAATGCGTGCATAGTGCCATTGTACAAAGGCAAAGGGGATAAGAGTGAGTGCTCAAATTACAGAGGTATAAGTTTGTTGAGTATTCCTGGTAAATTATATGGGAGGGTATTGATTGAGAGGGTGAAGGCATGTACAGAGCATCAGATTGGGGAAGAGCAGTGTGGTTTCAGAAGTGGTAGAGGATGTGTGGATCAGGTGTTTGCTTTGAAGAATGTATGTGAGAAATACTTAGAAAAGCAAATGGATTTGTATGTAGCATTTATGGATCTGGAGAAGGCATATGATAGAGTTGATAGAGATGCTCTGTGGAAGGTATTAAGAATATATGGTGTGGGAGGCAAGTTGTTAGAAGCAGTGAAAAGTTTTTATCGAGAATGTAAGGCATGTGTACGTGTAGGAAGAGAGGAAAGTGATTGGTTCTCAGTGAATGTAGGTTTGCAGCAAGGGTGTGTGATGTCCCCATGGTTGTTTAATTTGTTTATGGATGGGGTTGTTAGGGAGGTGAATGCAAGAGTTTTGGAAAGAGGGGCAAGTATGAAGTCTGTTGGGGATGAGAGAGCTTGGGAAGTGAGTCAGTTGTTGTTCGCTGATGATACAGCACTGGTGGCTGATTCATGTGAGAAACTGCAGAAGCTGGTGACTGAGTTTGGTAAAGTGTGTGAAAGAAGAAAATTAAGAGTAAATGTGAATAAGAGCAAGGTTATTAGGTACAGTAGGGTTGAGGGTCAAGTCAATTGGGAGGTGAGTTTGAACGGAGAAAAACTGGAGGAAGTGAAGTGTTTTAGATATCTGGGAGTGGATCTGGCAGCGGATGGAACCATGGAAGCGGAAGTGGATCATAGGGTGGGGGAGGGGGCGAAAATTCTGGGAGCCTTGAAGAATGTGTGGAAGTCGAGAACATTATCTCGGAAAGCAAAAATGGGTATGTTTGAAGGAATAGTGGTTCCAACAATGTTGTATGGTTGCAAGGCGTGGGCTATGGATAGAGTTGTGTGCAGGAGGATGGATGTGCTGGAAATGAGATGTTTGAGGAATGTGTGGTGTGAGGTGGTTTGATCGAGTAAGTAACGTAAGGGTAAGAGAGATGTGTGGAAATAAAAAGAGTGTGGTTGAGAGAGCAGAAGAGGGTATTTTGAAATGGTTTGGGCACATGGAGAGAATGAGTGAGGAAAGATTGACCAAGAGGATATATGTGTCGGAGGTGGAGGGAACGAGGAGAAGAGGGAGACCAAATTGGAGGTGGAAAGATGGAGTGAAAAAGATTTTGTGTGATCAGGGCCTGAACATGCAGGAGGGTGAAAGGAGGGCAAGGAATAGAGTGAATTGGAGCGATGTGGTATACCGGGGTTGACGTGCTGTCAGTGGATTGAATCAAGGCATGTGAAGCGTCTGGGGTAAACCATGGAAAGCTGTGTAGGTATGTATATTTGCGTGTGTGGACGTATGTATATACATGTGTATGGGGGTGGGTTGGGCCATTTCTTTCGTCTGTTTCCTTGCGCTACCTCGCAAACGCGGGAGACAGCGACGGGGAAAAAAAAAAAAAAAAAAAAAAAAAAAAAAAAAAAATCCATACTTGCTGCATTTATTCATTCCCGTCACCACCCTGCCACACATGAAATGACAACCCCTTCCCACCCCCATCATGCACGTGAGGTAGCGCTAGGAAAAGACAACAAAGGCCACATTAGTTCTCACTCAGTCTCTAGATGTCATGTACAATGCACCGAAAACCACAGCTCCCTTTCCACATCCAGGCCCCACAGAACTTTCCATGGTTTACCCCAGATGCTTCACATACCCTGGTTCAATCCATTGACAGCACATTGACCCTGGTATGCCACATCGTTCCAATTCACTCTATTCCTTGCAAGCCTTTCACCCTCCTGCATGTTCAAGCCCCAATCGCTCAAAATCTTTTTCACTCCATCCTTCCACCTCCAATTTGGTCTCCCACTTCTCTTCATTCCCTCCACCTCTGACACATATATCCTCTTTGTCAATCTTTACTCGCTCATTCTCTCCATGTGACCAAACCATTTCAAAACACCTGTTCTCTGAACCACACTCTTATCACCACACATATCTCTTACCCTTTCATTACCTACTTGATCAAACCACCTCACACCACATACTGTCCTCAAATATCTCATTTCCAACACATCCACCCTCCTCTGCACAACCTTATCTATAGCCCATGCCTCGCAACCATAAAACATTGTTGGAACCACTATTCCTTCAAATATACCCATTTTAGCTCTCCAAGATAATGTTTTTACCTTCCACACATTTTTTTAATGCTCCCAGAACTTTCGCCCCCTCCCCCATCCTGTGACTCACTTCCACTTCCATGGTTCCATCGCTGCCAAATCCACTCCCAGAAATCTAAAACACTTCACTTCCTCCAGTTTTTCTCCATTCAAAGTTACCTCCCAATAGACTTGTCCCTCAATCATACTGTACCTAATAACCTTGCTCTCATTCACATTTACTCTCAGCTTTCTTCTTTCACCGACTTTACCAAACTTAGTCACCAGCTTCTGCAGTTTCTCACCCGAGTCTGCCACAAGTGAACAACAACTAACTGACTTCCCAAGCCCTCTCATCCACAACAGACTGCATACTTGCTCCTCTCTCCAAAACTCTTGCATTCACCTCCCTAATAATCCCATCCATAAACAAATCAAACAACCATGGAGAAATCAAGCACCCCTGCTGCATACAGACACTCACTGAGAACCAATCACTTTCCTCTCTTCCTACTAGTACACATGCCTTACATCACCGATAAAACTTTTCATTGCTTCTAGCAACTTGCCTCCCACACCATATATTCTTAATACCTTCCACAGAGCATCCCTATCAACTCTATCATATGCCTTCTCCAGATCCATAAATGCTACATACAAATCCATTTGTTTTTCTAAGTATTTCTAACATACATCTTATTTATATATTCATTATACTTGATTGCCCATCCACACATATCAACATATACATACACAAGACATATATACACATGTACATATTCATACATGCTTGCCTTCATCCATTCCCAGAGTTACCCCACCCCACAGGAAAACTTACATCCCAATTAACTTGATTAAGATCTCAATTGCCCCATGTCGAAAAAATAAAAAAAGGGCACTGGAGTTCCCAATTCATGGAGACTCCATTGCCATGGCCATCCCCTTGAAGGAGTTCCAGTTGGAAACAATCAACAAAGATAGAGATATACAACTCATAAAAGTTATGCTGCATAGTGCACTACACAATAATTGAATCACTGTTACAACATATCCATGTGGCAATGAGTATCAACCCATAAACTGTGCAGCCAAGAAAAAAAAAATTTTCCTTACAAAATATATCGAATCTTTTTTTTTTTTCATTTTTACTTGATCGCAGTTTCCTGCATTAGTAAGGCAGCGCCTGAAACAGACAAAGAAAGGCCACATCCACTCATATTAATTCTCTAGCTATCATGTGTAATACACTGAAACCATTGTTCCCTTTCACAACCAGGCCCCACAGGCCCTTCCCTGGTTTACCCTGGTGGCTACACATGCTCTGGTTCTGTCCAATGACAGCAAGTTGACCCCAGTTATTCCAATTTACTCTATTCCAAGCACATCTTCCACCCTCCTGCATGTTCAGGCCCTAATCACTCATCTTTTTCACTCCATCCTTCCATCTCCAACTTGATCTCAATATTCTCTTTGTTTCCTCCACTTCTAACATACATATCCTTTTTGTTAACCTATCTTCACTCATTCTCTCCATATGTCCAAACCATTTCAGCACGCCCTCTTCTGCTCTCTCTTTCTCAATAAATTTGACTGCAAAACTTCAGACACCATACCACTTTTCATCATGCACAAGCTTTCACCACCTCCTCTCTCTTCACCAAACCACTCTCCATGACTCTCTCACTTTGACCCAAAAACCCTAAACCTGCCACTCTTTTCATCAAACACATTAAACAGTCCCTCAAAATATTCCCTCCATCTCCTAAATGGTGAGCTAAATCTCAATGTCTGTACTGCAACAAATATGGTTAATCTAATTTTCTCATATGTTCCTTTGGTATTACCTATTACTGATGAAGCTTAAACATTTTTAAATTTTTGATAACTCTGTCCTGGAATGGAATCTTGATTTCTTGGCCATGTCCTTAATGGGTTAAAACAACATGAATGTTGACTAACATTTAGTAGCAAAACATCCACAGTTGTTGGTCATCATCTGAGGAATAAATTTCACTTCCTGTGACACATCAATCTGAAACTACACTCCCATGGCATGTATAAGCTATGCTTTTTGGACATCATCCATCTTTCAAAAACTGTGACACATCGATCTGAAACTACACTCCCATGGCATGTATGAGTTATGCTTTTTGGACACCATCCATCTTTCAAACACAACAAATGATGATCCAACATACCATTTGACCCCTCATGCCCAAGACACTGCTTCCATTCTAAGGCACTGAGCAATTGCTCCACAACTGTCCTGCACACACCCCACAAAGACAAATACACATCATCACACTTATTGACTTGACTTGTGGTCCTGCCCACTGGATGTGGGTAGCTTCCTGAGTACTTCACAAGACACATCAATCTGGGCCAGGGACAGGAAGTTATAAGGTAAAGCAGCCATGATGTGGAAATACAGGATATGATTCATTCAATAATAACCCTGAGAGGATACTCTGCATGAGTCCTTTAGGAAATGATTATTTCACACACTTACGTCTTTCCTGATCTCTCTAACTAAAGTGTAGAAGGCATCGTCAACACCCATACGGGTCTTGGCTGAGGTTTCTATGAAAGGAATGTCATAATTCTTAGCCACTTCTCGTGCCTGCTGCATATCCATTGCACGCACCTGGAGGTCACATTTGTTGCCCACCACTGTAGAGGGGTGGAATTGTGTTAATAATAAAAAATGAAAAGCAATATGTCACCAGAATCAAAATGTATTAATCTTTCATAGTATACGAACATTAGGTAGAAGTAACAGGCTGAAACATTAGGTAGAAGTTAGTTGGAACATTAGGAGTGGGCCTTTGAAAACACCGCACTAGAGAACCTTTGCCACTGACTTATTAAGAGAGGGACCATAGAGGATAAAAAAAAAGGCAGTGGAGTTCACCAGCTATGAAGAGTTGCTATAGTCACCAACTTAAGGGAGTTCCCAAAGGCAACTGGCATCAGATATATAGACAGAAAGATAGATGAGGCCCATGAACCCTGAGCCACTAACACATACCAATCGATATAGCTATTCCCTGCACGAAGGAAGTCACTTTACAAGAACTTCACTTTATCTTAACATATTAACTAGGGAACCAACTCATTCAATAGACGACTAAAACTTATTGTAAAAGAATAATGAATCTCCCATACATAAATTTCTATCTAAAAGCTAAAATCTTCAAATCTTGTTTAATCAACACTAAGAGAGAATTAAAAATAAGAAACAATTAGGCCTATACACTACAGACTACTGTATCATCATTACACTGAGGTCCCAGCATCTTTGCACAAATTACTGAATACAATACCCGCCTGGGTATAGTAAGCCAGCACTTTGGAGTTGTCAAGTTGCACTCCTCTTACCCAGGTAGCTGTCTTTTCTTTCTGCCTTACTAACATGCAAAAACTGGCATTCTGTCCACAAACATACAATCTCTCCTTGTCATATGTAACACATGACAACACTTAGCTCATGCAGCTCATTCTTCATAACTCTAAATTTTCCTGCAGTGAGCACTGTGCGCTAGCCCTGCCTTTTGGCAAAATGTTGGGAGCAGTTGATAGAAGAAGGTAGGAACATTTAGGCATAAGCATTAGGCAGAAGATGGATGCAGGAGCATTAGATAAAAGAAGTTATTAGGAACATTAGGTAGGAGCCTCTGCAAACACTGTGCTAGAGTTGCTCTCTGCCAGTGGCCTGTTAAGGGTCAGGTACTAAAGGCTAAGAAGCGGAGATTCTATTGCCATGGCCATCCGAGGGAATTCCAACTGGAACAGGAACCAGAGAAATAAATAGATAGCTAAAGCAGTAAAATAAACAGCACTAAACTCTGAAAAACATAATTTAGAATATGTAATATGGAATGATTACAGTACTTATCACAAAGGTATCATTAGTTTTCACCTGAAAGCAGACAGATGGTGTCCTCATCTATTTCACATTTATCTACAAGTGATAAAAACAATAAATGCATGATGAATTACAAAAAATAATTACTACTAATAACTACAACAGGAAAGAGTAAACAAACCTAGTAAACACTGATGAATATCTTCATGAATGATACTCTTCTGTTATTAGAATTTGTTTATAACCTATGCAAGTCACAATGTCACTCACATGAATAGCACTGAATGTTTAATGATGTCTTTCATTAAGGTTTTGTGGGATGTCAACTGTTACAAAATTCCAAAAGGTTAATAAATCATCTACTGTATCTCTGTATGAGGCACTATAGTACACTTGAAAAACAAAATTTTTGAAATATGAAAAACGTTTTTTCTTGAAGGTGGTGTCCCATGAGCACAATAGATTCTAGGTGAATCTACGGGAGAAATTTTGGAATAATAAGAAACTACACTAAAAGGGGGTGAAAAAGGTAAGAGGTGGATGTAAATGAGTGGAAGTGTTAATGAGAGAAGTAAGGAAGGGGAGTTGCTGAATCAAAAGTGGGAAGTGAAAGGAAGATGGAAAGAGTATTTTGAAGAAATGATGAATGTAGAAGAGGAGACAGCAGCTGTTACATGCATGGGTATGGAGGATGGAAGGAAGAGGATAAAAGTACAAGGGCCTATAGCAAAAAGGGAGGTAAGAAGGACAATAATGTGGCTGAAGGTAGGAAAGGCACCTGGAGTGGATTGGATTATGGCTGAAATGCTGAAGTATGGACAGAGTGTGATAGAATGGATGCATCTGATGGTGTAATTCAGTATAGAAACAGAACATTGTGCCTGAGGATTGGGTGAAAGCTATCATTGTTCCTTCATTCAAAGGAAAAAGTGTTAAGGATGTACGCTGCAATTACAGTGGAATACGTCTGTTAAAGTATCTTTGGGGATTGAGGAGAAAGAATGTTTCCCATGTATTCCCTGCGTGTTGTAGGTAACTAAAAGGTGTGAGAGCAAAGGACTGGAAATCCTCTAAGGCTCAGTTCTCTCTTCCTGACACTGCCTCACTAATGCTAGAAATGGTGAATATATACAGAAAAAAAAAAGTCTAAAGTATACCAAGAAAAGTGTATGCATGAATGGCGATTCATAGAGTGATGGAAGTACCTGAATGCAGAATGAGTGAAGAGCAAGGGGTTTTTGGGAAAGGTAGGAGATCGGACAATCAGATTTTTAAGGTAAAGAACCATGGAAAAGTATGTAGTGAAAGGTACAAAAATGTATGCAGCTTTTATTACAAAGTCGAATGATTTATGGCATATCGGGTAGAGGGACAACTGCTGGATGGTGTGAAAGCCTTCTATTGAGGAGCAAATGCATGTGTAAGGGTGGATGGCGAGTTAAGCTAAAGTTTCAGCATACATGTAGGTGTGAGGCTGGGCTGTGAGGTCACCGTGGCTTTTTAATATATGTACATATGGATGGAGAAATAAGGGAGATGAAAATAAAACTAAGGAAAAAGGTTGTAGAGATGGAGTGTGGTAGTGATATATGGTGGCTAGTGGCAAATCTGTTTGTGGATGATATTGTGTTGTTTGCTGAGAGTGAAGAGGAGTTGCAGATGGTTGTAAGCATGTTTTATGAAGGGTGTAAACGTAGAATATTGACGATAAATGCAGCTAAAGGTAAAGTAATAGTGTTTGAAAGGAAGCAGAATGAAAATACAAATTTTGTAAAACCATATAGAAAAATAGAAGAAATGTACTAAATTGTGCTTTGGATGTGGGGGGAGAAAAACTGGAAGAGAAAAAGAAGTTACTTATTTAGAAGCTGCCTTAGGAAAGTCTGGTGATATGGAAGAAGAAATAAAGGAGGGTAGAAGGGTCACTGGTTCCCTTAATAGAATAATGAAGGGTAAGCACGGAAGTGAAAGAGAATTATGGGACAAAATACTCCTTCCAACCCTGACCTATGCAGCCAAAACATGGACATGGAATGAGTCACAAAAGTCAAGAATCCAAGCTGTGGATGTAAGCTATTTGAGAAGAGCATGTGGTGTGACTAGATGGGATGAAGATAAAATGAAGGGGTGTACGAGAAATGTAGTACGGCAGGGAATGCTAAGGGAATGAAATGTGGAAAGGTAGAATGGGTGAAACATAACACTTTGAGGTAGATTGGACATTGATAAAGAATACAAGATGGAGTTTACAAAGAGAGTGTACAATAGTAATATCAAAGGGGTTGGTGTAAGAGGAAGACCACCTGTAACATGGGCAAGTAGGGTGGAAGAATACTGGAGGGGGGAGAAACGGCAGACGAATGCATGGAATGGTGCATGTGAGTGAGGCATGTAAGGACAGGGATAAGAGGAGACTCTTTTGCCAAAGCCACCCCTTGATGGGTATTCCTGGAATGGACAACAGATACCTTGTAAGACTTTTTCTTTTTTTAAATGTTGAAGGCTCCAGTCATGGACAAAAGTCCAGATCAAGGCCACGCCTTAACTGAGATATTGAGAGAATTATGAAATGGAGAAAGAAAAGGTAAAATATATATGAATTTTAGAAGAAGTGAAAAACCCATCTTTTGAAATATGCCAGGTCACAGTTATTGGGAAAGACATAAGAAGTTAGAGTTCCAAAACTTTGACACGTGGGGAGAGAAGCACTTGTCAAATCCGCCAACCCTCGGGTTGTCAATGGCCACAGTAATTAAGTGACACAGCAGCTAACTGAGAGGTAGCTAGTGATATATTCTACAAAAATAGGATTTGGATATTCTAACCCTCCATCTTTCCGACTGTGGAACACTTATGTTTAGTGTAAAGCAAAGGTTAAGCCAATAAAATGTTTTTCTTAATCCAAGTAAAGATATTCCCCACTAAATGGGGTTTCAAGGTACCTGGATGCAAAAATAAATGTTGCCCTCAAATATTCTGAAAGGCACCAAAAAAGGCTTAAAGAGGTCTAGCTAGGTTTGAGCATGAGAATCTCTTGGTGAACCCTTCCAAGAGTTAATGACAAGGGTATCTTTTTTCATATCTCATGGTTTCATTCCTGGTCAAGAATCCAGGGTCTGGTTTTATCAACCAATAACAGGCCATCTAACAAGGTATCATCAAAGAGATTCTTAAATCTGGATACAGCACGAAATTCACCAACTTTCCTTCGAGAACCTTTAGTTCTAAGGAAAAGTTTCACTATATCAGCTCACCACACTATGGATCTGAGAAAGTTCCAAGGAAAGTGCCTTAGAAGACCTTAGCTTTGTGCAGGAAAAAATTTGTTTATCAGAAGGCACTGTTTCTGACCTCCAGCCGTGCCATACTGGTGCAAACGGATGGAAGATCTAACTTCCTCAAAAGATGCTATAGGTGACAGAGAGACACTAAGGTCATTAGACAACTGTAGATTTTGCACAATTTAAAGATTTGTTCCCAGAAAGTGTCTGAGAATTCCATTCAGACAACAAAATTTTTTGAAACAGAAAAGCTATTACTCTGGAAAAATTTGTGGGGCTACGCATTACTTGAAATCTTGAACTGCCAAGTCAGTGTACCAATACAGAAAGCCAGAAACTTCCTCATTCTGGAGTGTTCCAGAATGTGCCAAAAGGAATACTTTCCACTTTATTACCAAGTGTTGTGGAAGTTGACGAAGATAAGCATGAACAAGGGTCTGGAAACCCTTCCCTTCTCGTATCATGAAAGCTGGAACAGATGAAGGAGCCATGCAAGGTGTGCTCATCCTCCTCAAAAGCTGAGGCTGGGGTGACTGAATGTGGGTGGATGCAACCAAGATGAAAAGAAGGGAGAGATTGGTAGTATATTTGATGAGAGGAACATGGATGTTCTAGTTCTGAGTGAAACAAAGTTCAAGGGCAGGGAGGAATCACTGGTTTAGGAAAGCCTTGAAACAGAGAAGGATTAGTGTGAGGGTGAGAGCAAAGGCAGGAATGACTCTTCTACTAAAGGAGGAGTTGTGAGTAAAATTTAGCTGTAAGGACAGATAATTAGGAAATTAGAATTCTAAACATCTTGGTTATTCACTGCTGTAACCTGAAGGGAAAGCAAAATATTGTTACAGGGAAGCCATTAATTAAAGGAAACGTAGTTTATTTATAATCACCCTAGGACCACTTTCCGAAATGGTCCTGGTTTTACCAAAGACTCTTTTCTCATAAGCCCCTGCAGCTCCAAATATACATTACAGTCAGTTGCAGGGACAGGGAGGACTCCTCAGAAGCAAGAAATTTTCTAGGGACCATAATTTCTTTCATCAAATGATGATAGAGTCTTGCCAGAGTAGACTTTAATAATGGAGTTACCTCAATCAGGTTACAATTGCAGTGTAACCTCAAGCAGTCCAGTAACACCAAGGAAAAGGTGTCTGCCACTGCAAAGGTTACTGGAAACAAAAGATGCTGCTCACTTTTAAATTAATGTCAGAAAAGTGTCTGAAATATGTATACAATGAGCAGGAAATTATATTGAGAACGACAAACTCATAGGTAAGATGAAAGGTTAAGAAGTGCCCATGCTGAATGTGTATCACTGTTAAATGAATAGCTAGCACAGTAAATGAACGTGTTCTTTGTGTCACGATACCACGGAAAGAATAAACTTGTTTGTATTAAAGTAGATTAATTCACCTTAAGAGTGACAGTGCAGAGGGGCACTAAGGATAAAAGTAATTATAGCAATGAGGTACATATGCCACTGGGGAATAAGTAAGGAAGAACATAAATATATTTGAAGAAATGTGGGTTTGGCGGTAAATATTCTACACGTGTCCCTCTTAAGGGAAGGAGCAAAAATACTATTTCATGGTTCATAATGCCTCATATGCACCAACATCTAAGTCATATCACTTAAAAGGGAAGGAAAAACTTGGGATTCAATGTCTACTTACAAACCATGGGTACAACTTCGGCATCTTTAACTCTCTTTATCTGTTCACGATATGTACTTATATCTTCAAAGGATTTTGCATTGTTGACGGCAAAAACAAGCAGGAATCCTTCCCCAGTTCGCATATACTGGTCCCGCATTGCACTGAAAAGAAAATGTTCTTATTAAGAGGAAGCAATATCAACATCGTCATGGAGTAAAAGAAGACAAATTTGAAAGAATATGCATGGCTGTATGGTGACTATGGTACACTTAAATGTCTCTTACCTTTCTATCCCAAGAGCCCCTTCTACACAGTTCTTGCAGCACTCAGAATAATGGCCACATCCACTCGCTGGGATCACGTCATAAAGTGTGGAGATACTTTCTAGCTATAGGTGATCAACTACCTCTCCTGTCTGCATTTTAGGGATTACAGCCTCAAAGATTTTAACCATTTTAAGTAAATGAGTTCCTTTATCGCACTGACTTGGAGTGTGAAAGACCTCTGAACACTATCTAATGCCACAATCTCAACTGACTTGAAGGGTTCATTTACTGTGGAGTGGTAAGCCTTATATTTCTATTTGGGAGGTCCTTGTTCGTTATGAAGTGGCTGTTGCAAAAAACTGTGCTAAGCATATTGAGGTGATTTTGCCGGCAGCCTTGTTGTGCTGTGCAAGTGCTCATGTTCGTGACCATTATACAACCAGTGACTGATTTGATGTTCTGGTTTATGTGTTTGCAGCTCTGTGATATTAGCTTCTTACATAGCATGGTAAGTGCAAGTTAATGGTGGAGCCAATTAACTTTCTATAAAGATTACTAAGGAATTTGTTTTCAAGTCCATATCTGGTATCAGTTTGTATTCTAAAGGTATTCAATTTGTTCAGTTTGTGTTGAAATCTGTGGTGAGAAGTGAAAGCCATGTGTTTTGAATGTGATGCCCAGCATGGATGAAGTTTTTCTTATTATAGAGACTTACATGGTATGAACACAACACACCTCAATCGAGGCAATCTCAGAAAATGAGACAGAAGGCTTTTCATTCCACTCTAATTAATAAGGAGTGGTTGACTTTTTAGAGTTATGAGACAGTTAAGGTTGGATTTACGTCTGTGATTGGTTAAGAGGGTGAATGTTGATGGTGAAGCAGACAATCTGTTTTGGGTTAGCAAGTACTACAAGTGCATGATATAAGGTCTCATGTTTGTTTTTCCTTGGGTAGTGTTTGTTTTTCCTTGGGTAGTGTAAAGGTGTTGCAATTTGACCGTGAGGTCATCTGCGCATGAAAGGAATTACAAGCTGTGTTTTCTGGAAGACACTGAAAACGATTTGGGAAACATAAGTATAAGCTTTATCAATCCTGTACTAGTTGGGGGAGTAGACCTGTAAGTACTGGCTGTTGAAATGTTATATAGAGGTATGTTTTTATTTCTTCTTGGAGGTTGGTACTTGGTCTTGAAACAGTTTTAGAGGTAGGGGTCAACAGCCATTGCAAAGAATAAAGGACCATGTATATCAAATACAAAGCTGTTCTGGAAATACTTGTTCCACTGTGTAAAAGCTGAATATTTGTGATTTCTATATAGCTGCTGATTGTTCTGAAGACTCTGTTTCATGTTGTTTGAAGCTTTCTTACTTCTGCTTCTACGAGTGGATGATCATGTACATGACAAGTAATTTTGGGTAAAATAGATAAACTTTCTGAAAATGATACCAAAAGAAATTTTCCTGTTCAAAACTGATGCTGTTACGTATTCTGAGGGTACTTTGTTTCTGGCCTTTGTAATGATGTTTGTGGTGTACAGAGGGAATATCAAGTATGTCAAACATGATACCTAGTATGACGAGATTTGCTGGGTGGGATTTAGTGGCCATTCAGGGTTCGGGGAGGGTGCATGGATAAATGTCAGTCTGAATTTCTTCTCATATCATTCATCATTCTGAATATAATCTTCATTTCTATTACATTATTCAGGCTACTTTTACTTCTACTATCTTCAAAAGGAAAGACGAGAGTTAAGAGGCGTTTTGGATAGAGAAACAGGTAGAAATTGGGTCTTGGAGGTATTAAATTAAACTTAACAAGATTTTGTCTACCCCACTGAGATATCCTGTCAAAGTCTGAGTTTACTGAAGAAGTAGGGTGTATTAGATGGTTTGTGGAGGAGAGGAAATCATTGAAAAAAAGGAGAAAAAATGAAAAACTTCAAGTCCTTTTCAAATCATTTTTACATTCATTTCTTTTTTTTAAATTTCTTAATGCCATGTACAAATTCTAAATTCAATCTCTCTGATGACACCCTACCCCTTAATAATACAACACAAATGACAAATATGTAGAGTAAAAGTTCCTTCACAACAATTTTTTGTACAATTCTAAGCAATGAATGTCCAGTTAAATCTAGGTCACTAAAGAGCTTCTTTTACACAGAAAATCACACCAATACCAAAAACAACTATCAAAATCCATGCAGAACGTACCTGTATTCTTCTTGACCTGCTGTGTCGAGGATGTCCAAAAGACACGTTTCCCCATCGATAACCACCTGCTTACGATAAGAATCTTCTATTGTTGGGTCGTATTCATCAACGAAACTGAGGAAGAAAAGTCAATACATATCTAAACCTGGAGAAAAATAATGGCACAAATTATGGAAGAAAAGTCAATACATATTTATAACTACAGAAAAATAATGGCATGTCCCAGAGATCCCTTAAAAAGAAGAAAAAGAAAAAATTAAAGCCACAACGACTTCAGCTGTGCAGCAGTTTCTTATTCATTCATCAAAAGCACCATGAGAAACCAAAGATATTAGCACCCTAAAAGAAAATTCATAATCTAGCTAAGTGCATACACTACAACTGTTCAATGTACTAAAACTGTGCACTGTATTGTGATGAAAACTTATATAATCCTTTGTGCCCATAATTTCCAACATCTATAAATCTTCTCACACCTAAAATAAGAGGGCACAAGCAAAACTGTTTCCATGACAGTTACTGACCATCTTCACATTTCAACATCAACAATTATTTAGAAATATCCATCTTTATTAATAATATCTGGGTGTGATGATCACGAAGGATGGCAGTGAAGATGAAGCTGGGGGTATGATTATGCAAGGGAGAAGAACAGGAGAAGCTAAAGTGAACGGAAAGAATTTTCTTGCTGTGAGCAAGATACCTGGACACTATAGCTTGTCCCAGCTCTGATGTAAAAGTATGAAAGATTAGTTTTCCAATGGAAGATATGATTAGTTAGTTTTCCATAGAAAAAAAAAATGTAGAGACCAGTATCTCTGTAGTACTGCCGTAATATGCAAGCAATAAATAAGGATACCCAAAATATGATTACAGCAAGCAATAAATAAGGATACCAGAATATGGAGAAAAAAATCAATTGAAAGATGCAAAAATTAAGTATTCTAAGATGTTACTTCTGGCAAATTTCATAGGATAAGGTGAACAGCTTAAACAGTAGCACAAAGGAGAGTACATGAAGGAGCAGACTGTATGCACTGGTACATAAAAGAGGTGTGTGTTTTTTTTTTTTTTTTTATACTATTCGCTATTTCCCGCGATAGCGAGGTAGCGTTAAGAACAGAGGACTGGGCCTTTGAGGGAATATCCTCATCTGGACCTCTTCTCTGTTCCATCTTTTGGAAAAATTAAAAAGAAAAAAAAAAAAAAAAAAACGAGAGGGGAGGATTTCCAGCCCCCCGCTCCCTTCCCTTTTAGTCGCCTTCTACGACACGCAGGGAATACGTGGGAAGTATTCTTTCTCCCCTATCCCCAGGTAAAAAAGAGGTGTTATGAAGAGTAAAAGGAATGGACAGATGCATGCAAAGGAATGGATAGATGCATGCAAAGGAATGAACTGGTTATTACTTCATATTTCAGATGGAAATATATGAGAAAGATTTCTCACTGCATTTAAAAGTTGTTGTGTCAATGTGGAAGTGTGAATAGAAACATGAATTTCGTTTGATGAAGTAACCTAGCGTCCAAAGTGAAAAAATGATTTTTAAGAGCTTACAATAGTGTTAATTTCAGCAATCCTGTACATGCGTGTCTGTGAACTGAGACCATATGTGCTTAACACAATCCATGTAAATGGGAATGGATCTAAAGGTACAAAAATACACAAGCTGAGATAGTTGGACAGATAGATATATAAAGACTAAATTCTGCATACCAGTACTATAAATAAAATGTGAAATGAATATGATCTATCTTAACTGGGGAAATGCAAAGATTTGGAAGATGATGAGAAAAAGAAATGTACTACAAAAGAGAGAAGGAAAAGGGACAAAAATGGTATCAACTTATGAATAAAGTAATATTAGAGAATGAAAAGCTGACTGACAAGTGGTCATGCAATACGAACATGCTCAATGACAAGGAAATCTTGAGGCAATGGAAAGTATCTTTCCTTCCCCATAATAATGTTACCATGAGTAGCCAAGCCCAACTAACTGACTACCAGAAATTTATCATGTATACAATAATCATTCCACAGAGGAACTTACATATCAAAAAGGTCTATTACCCAGAGCAAGTTACAATAATTAAAAGCTGTCACATACAAGTACCATCAAGGAGGACAAGTTCACCTCTATGCATCAGTCAAAATGAAACCTACTTTGGAATACATACAAAAAGATTTTGGCAAAATGGTAGGGCTCCTGGATAGTGCTTACCATGTGTTCCGCGTGGTGAAGAGTACTGCTTCTCTGTCACCAGATGTGTCCTATAACTGTAAATCTGGAGTACATCAGGTTCATATCTACCATATTCTCAATGTTTCTATGGTTATTCCAAGCATGCTGCTTTCTTCTACTGGGATTATAACGAATAATCTTTAAATATTTTTTCTTGCTGAAAGCTTTAATTTTTGTTTGATAACTTTATATTCCCAGGTATTATTGCAAACCAACAGCTCTGTGTCTTCCTTGAGAACATACTTTCATATCCAGTATATTATCATTAATGCCTGCAATATGCTGCCATGCATAGATCAACATCATTCTTTTCCATCTTCTTGCTAGATTGTGGGGTATGAGTTCTTTCACCCACTCATGACAGTTTTATTTTTTCCAACACAGCCTTGCTCATGATGCTTCTGAATTCTCTTCGACCCGCTTATTTCCATTTGTTTGACTTGTGACTTTCAACACAGCAGTACCCAATTTTGTATTTCTTTCATTCTAAAATGTTTTTCCCTTCTTAGAGAGGTAGCATTTGGAAAACTAGATGATGGCCTCATCTGTACATATCTACTTTGTCATGTGACCAGAGCCTGCCATCAAAATTCAGCCAAAAGATTGTTCCATGGTTAACCTTGACTGCTTCATATCCCTTAGTTCAGCCTACTGATTGTACATTTATTCCCATATACCATGACAATTCAATCAAATCTAACCAATTCTAGCATCTCATGCTCCTAAATGTTCAGGCCCCAGTATCTCAAAGCCACCTTCACTTCATCCTTTCATCTCCTTAAGTCTTCCAGCTGCAATACCAGCCATCTTTCTAAATATGACAAAAACAGCAATGGCAAAACCAAAGATGTTGCTAACAAAGGAAAGTCTGAATGAAAACAAAATTATAGGGATCCATACAATGGCATACATAACATCAATACATAAAGGAGGATATAAGCTCATCTAGGTACACCACTGATTTTCCGGCACTCTTGGTTCCAAAGCCTTGCCGGATTAACCACATTGCAGGACCAACCGTGGTCACATGAGAATAATTCATCAACACACCTCTAACCCACTAATTATACATCTCCCATGTGTCTAAAGTATTTGTCTGCATTATACACCTGCTCAGGACTGAGGTGCTCATCAGCTATGAGTTTTGAAAATTCATCCATATACTCGGCAGCTCCTTCATAATTTGCAGACCACTTTCCTCCACACACTTTATTCATGGAAATTATATGAGGCTTCTTGAATCTTTCAAGCCATCCTTCACTCTAGTAATGCTCATGTTGTAATCTAAGTTCTTTATGGAAAAACTTAGCCTGGTCCATTATCATGCTACCTGACAAGTCCAGTCCATCACTTTGACACTATCGAAACCATTCCATCATCACTCAATCGTGCTCAGTACTCTTACCATCTTTCATAGTTTTTCTTATCGTAATTTGCTTCTTAGAATCACTGTTTGCATAGAATTTCAATATTTCCTCCCTTTGCTTCTTTATATCATAAACAGTTGATGAACCGGTACTGTAGATGTCACCCAGCTTACGCTCCGAAACGCCATGGTTCATTTTTCAACAGTTCTACTTCATCTTGGATTGATATGGACTGGTGTTTACATCTGACACCACAACTGACACTCTCATATGTCTTAGAAGCCATAGCTAGGGTTAAATCTAAGCAAATTTAGCTAAGAATCTCACAGAATTGTGGTATCACCACCAAGTGCAGTGTAAAGAATGTAAATAAGCGTGCCCTACACACAACACCATCTGAGGCCACAGTAATTTCAAGTTCCCGTGTGTAATTTTGACCGGACTAAAGGAGGTACCAAACCATCAGTTGCCGGAAATTTGGTGGTGTACCTGTATCTTGGCAGTACATGCCAATCAGCTTGACTTCACATGCATTTGCATTAAAGTCTTTGGAACAGTAACAGAAGGACATATGCTAGGATATCTATCTGGAACATCTATATGGATGAAGACCAACATGTATTTGTCTGCTTTCACTCATAGCAATGGGCAAAAACTTGGTCAATCCTCTTACTTAAAATAAGGCAAATTACTTATTTCAACATCAGGAATGCTTACATATGGAATGACTTATCAATTATATTAGGCGAAAGCAAATCCCTGGATGTGTTTAAGATTCTGACACAAAAAATGCCAAAATGCAGTTCAACAAAACAGATTCAAATCCTTACATATCTGCACACTCATTTGGCAGACAAAAATAAAAATGAACTATATTCTTGCATCATATATATACACCTACAAAGCAAATCAACATATTTTTCTAAACAATGAGGGAAAACATACTGTAAACGAGTAAGGTATACCTGTAGGTAACAAAACCTTTCACCAGATCTCATGTAGGTATACACTGCCCACTTTAGCAGAGTTTTCAACAAGATTACAATGTATTTGCTAAACATGAAAGTATATTAGTTATGAACCCAGTACAAGAGAAAACTTCTTTCATACCATTCGCCATCTCCCGCGTTAGCGAGGTAGCGTTAAGAACAGAGGACTGGGCCTTTGAGGGAATATCCTCACCTGGCCCCCTTCTCATTTCCCTCTTTTGAAAAACAAAAAAAAAAATAAGAGGGGAGGATTTCCAGCCCCCCGCTCCCTTCCCTTTTAGTCGCCTTCTACGACACGCATGGAATACGTGGGAAGAATTCTTTCTCCCCTATCCCCAGGGATATATATATTACTCTGCTTTGTCTCCGTCTCCCGCGCCCGCGAGGCAGCGCAAGGAAACAGACGAAAGAAACGGCCCAACCCACCCCCATACACATGCACACACACACACGTCCACACACGCAAATATACATACCCATACATCTCAATGTACACATATATATACACACACAGGCACCTACATATATACACATGCACACAATTCACACTGTCTGCCTTTATTCATTCCCATCGCCACCACGCCACACATGGAATAACATTCCCCTCCCCCCTTATGTGAGCGAGGTAGCACCAGGAAAAGACAACAAAGGCCCCATTCGTTCACCCTCAGTCTCTAGCTGTCATGCAATAACGCCCGAAACCACAGCTCCCTTTCCGCATCCAGGCCCCACAGAACTTTCCATGGTTTACCCAAGACGCCCCACATGCCCCGACTCAACCCACCGACAGCAAGTCGACCCCGGCATACCACACCGATCCAACCCACTCCACCCCCCGCCCGCCCCTCAACCTCCCGCACGTTCAGGCCCCGATCACCCAAAATCACCCTTCCACCTCCAACCCGGTCTCCCACCTCTCGCTCCCTCCACCCCCAACACACACATCCTCCTGGCCAACCCCCCCTCACTCTCTCCATGCACCCAAACCCCCACAAAACACCCCCCTCCGCTCCCTCAACAAGGCTCCCCCCATTTCCACACATCTCTCCCACCCCCACACCACCCACTCGATCAAACCACCCCACACCACACACCGTCCTCAAACATCCCACCTCCAGCACATCCACCCTCCCGCGCACAACCCCATCCACAGCCCACGCCCCGCAACCACACAACACTGCTGGAACCACCATTCCCCTGAACACACCCACCCCCGCCCCCCGAGACAATGTTCTCGACCTCCACCCCCCCCCCCCCCCCCAAAGGCCCCCAAGGAACCCCCCCCCCCCCCCCCACCTCCGCCTCCACCCGCTGCCAGATCCACCCCCAGACATCCAAAACACCCCACCCCCCCAGCCCCTCTCCACCCAAACCCACCTCCCAACCAACCCGACCCCCAACCCCACCGCACCCAACAACCCCGCTCCCATCCACACCCACACCCAACCCTCCCCCTTGACACACCCCACCAAACCCAGTCACCAGCCTCTGCAGCCCCCCACACGAAACAAGAGAAAACTAACACAGGAAAATGTGTAAGTGTAATTAAGGTTGTGGCAAGAGACGTCTAAGGCCTCCTCACTCAACAGATACACGTGAATTCTTCAGTTACCCTTCACCATTAGCATGAGGAAGATGCCAGAGCAGACAGACACCAAGCCATATTTGCTCTGCTGTACTCTGCTACCCTCAGTGCTTTGTAAATAATTCGCAGCCTTTGCACATCCAGAGAAGCAGTAGGATGCAAACACATTCTGATTAGTACAAATCTATATCCTTATGATCCAGCGGCATCTGCATATCACAGAGCCATTACCTTTTCCCTATTTTGTTTGTAGCTAGCAACTTAAGATTGTTCAGTAAGGGTCACAGGTGTAGTTGGAAAAGTTGGATAGAAAGAACTTTGTTGATGTACTTTATCTAACTGCTTTAACAAATCTATCCACAATCTTCAGTGCCAGATGCATCAGCAGGTTTTTCTCTCTCCATAAATCTTATTCATTTACAACATATTTTTCCAAAACTTCTCAACTATTTGTTAAAAAAAAAAAGCACAAGATAACTCGGTTATCTTATAAAAGTCTTCAGCTTTTTCTGTAAGTATGCAGCCAGACATGGAAATTCCTCTGTCCACCTTTTTCCCCTTGTACCATTATGACAATTTCATCTAGTTTCTAAAGTTTTGGCTCCTTAAACACTTTATTTTCACTCATGCCCCTATCACTGTCATAACATTTTTATCTGTAGACAATAAAGGGAACTGTTTACAAATTTCCCTACAATAAAGCTAACAAACTTGTATAGACCTTCACTAATATTAATGTTACAATTCTTTGTGTATTTAAATTTTAGGACAGGTATGTTGCCAGACCCAAACACACCAGCCTGAAAAACACCATCTGGATCTTAGCTACATCTTTTCCTTGTATATACACTGACTGTTCTACGTCTTCTATCACATTTTTGTATTTCCTGACGATGTGATCATTACAAGAAAGTGCACTTGGGAACTTATCGTGTTTTTTTTTGTTTTTTTTTCAGCATATACTAGATACCGTGCACCATCATGACATGTTGCAATATTTTTTCTTATCTATACTTAATTGCTGTTTCCCACTTCAGCGAGGTAGCACCAGAACACAGACGAAGAATGGCCCATCCACTCATATGCACACACACATATATATATACATAAATGCCCATACACGTACATATACAAAAACATATATATATGCACATATTCATAATTGCTTGCCTTCATCCATTCTTGGCACTACCCCGTCCCACAGGATACAACATTGCTACCCTGTTTCAGCGAGGTAGGGCTCGGAAAACATACAAAAAGGCCACATTCGTTCACACTCAGTCTCTAGCTGTCATGTGTTATGCACCAAAACCACAGCTCCCTATCTACATCCAGGCCCCACAGAACTTTCCATGCTTTACTTTACCCCAAATGTTTCACATGGCCTGGTTCTGTCCATTGACAGCATGTCAACCCTGGTATACCGTATATCGTTCCAATTCACTCTATTCCTTGCTTCCCTTTCACCCTCCTGTATGTTCAGGCCCTGATTGCTCAAAATCTTTTTAACTTCATCCTTCCACCTCCAATTTGGTCTCCCACTTCTCCTTGTTCCCTACATCTCTGACACATATATCCTCTTTGTCAATCTTTCTTCACTCATTCTAACCACACATCTCTCTTACCCTTTCATTACTTACTCGATCAAACCACCTTACACCACATATTGTCCTCAAGCATTTTATTTCCAACACATCTGCCCTCCTCCGTACAACCCTATCTATAGTCCATGCCTCACAACTATACACTATTGTTGAAACTAACATTCCTTCAAACATACCCATTTTTGCTCTCCGAGATAACTTTTTTTTCCTTCCACACATTCTTCATCGCTTCCCAGAACCTTTGCCCCCTCCCCACTCTGTGATTCACTTCTGCTTCCACGGTTCCATTTGCTGGTAAGTCCACTCCCAAGTATCTAAAACACTTCACTTCCTCCAATTTTTCTTCATTCAAACTTACATTCCAAATTAACTTGTCCCTCAACCCTACTCAACCTAATAACCTTGCTCTTATTCATATTTACTCTCAACTTCCTCCTTTCACACTATTTTCCAAACTCAGTCACCAACTTCTGCGGTTTCTCACCAGAATCTGCTACAAGAACTGTATCATCGGTGAACAACAACTGACTCACTTCCCAGGCCCTCTCATCCCCAACAGACTCCCTAGCCACCCCATCCATAAACATATTGAACAACCATGGAGACATCACACACCCCTTCTGCAGACTGACATTCACTGGGAAACAATCACTCTCATCTCTTCCTACTCGTACACATGCCTTGCACCCTTGGTAAAAGCTTTTCACTGCTTGTAGCAACTTACCTCCCACCCATATATTCTTACGACCTTCCACAAAACATCTCTGTCAACCTTATCATATGTCTATATGTGTGTCTGTGTGTGTATATATTGCAAGAGGGCACTGCCATGAGCAATGGGGTGTCCATGGATCAATTCCCAACAGGCTCAAATTAACTAATAGCTAACAGTTTTACCAAACCTACTGTCACACATGTTAGTATATGAACACAAAGTGCAAGATGGTGCTCACTTTCACAGAGCATATTACGCCCTCTAACAACAGGATTCGTGCCTCCATGACATGTGTGGGAGCTAACTTCACTAATTACTAAGCTATGGAGCCCACAATAGAGTTGACTATTTGATTACTAGTAACTGAATACCCTTCATATCATGTCCTTGAGCAACAGGGTATCTGAGGGACAATTTCCATCAAGCTCACATTAACCAAAGCGAACAGTTTTACCAGTTTCCCTTTTTAATTTTCCTTTTGGAGGTACATGAACATGGTTATGGTACAAAAAGCATACACTTTGATAATACACATAATGCCCTCCAACAACTGGATTCAAACCTCTTCCATTTGTGTGGGAGCTAGGTTTGTAAAGACTAGGCTATGAAGCCCACAAGAGAAATGACTTCGATTACTAGTAACCAAATAACCACGCACAACTATAAGCAACAGGGTCTCCACGGGTCAATACCTGTTAGATTCACTTTAGCTAGTAGCTAACAGTTTTACCAAATTCAGTCACATTTGGATGTTATGAAAAACAATAAAACACAATTAATGAGCATTTTATAGATTCGCTCTCACTGTGCTACACTTGAGCTCATATCCCTTCACGTGTAACAGTGAGGCTAAGGTTAAGATTCGTTGAGGTTTTCGGAGAGGAAACACTACGGGTGAGATGAGAATGGTGAGAGTAACTGAGCTTGGAAAAGAGACCTGAGAAAAAATATCAGAAGAGACTGAGTGTGGAATGGCAAAAGGTGAGAGTATGTGAAGCCAGAATAGTGTGTAATGAATGGAAGAAATTTAAGAAAGTAGTGCTGGCATGTGTAAGAGATGTGTGTGGCATGCATAAAGTGAGGTGGGCAGACTGGAGAGGATACTGAGTGGTGGGATAATGAAATTGTTAGAGGAAGAGAAAAGCGAAGTATACGGGCAATCCTTACAGGGAAGGAGTGCAAACGATTGGGAGATGAATAAGTGATAGCAGCACAAGGTAAAGGAAAGGATGCAGAGTTTGAGGAAAAGGGGAAATGAGAGAATCAGTAAACTTTAGGGAGAATAAGAGGATTTTCAGAAGGAAGTTAACTGTTTGCGAAAAACAAGTGAACAAGGAGGAACATTAGGGAAGGGACAAATGGGGATGTGGTAGCAGGTACCGATGAAATGAGAATTTTGAAGGACAGCTGAAAGTGTCTGATGGTGGCAGATGTTAGGTGTTTTGGTTGGGGTGGCATGTATGCCAAGTGAGAAAGTCAAAATCAGAGACAATTGGTGGGGGAAAAAAAAAAGTGGTGAAAGCCTTACATAAGATGAGATGTGGCAAGGCAGCTTGGGGGTGGCTGATGTTGCAGTTGAATTTCTTAAGAAAGGGAGTGACTCTGGTCTTGACTGGTTTGTTTGGATTTTCAATGTAATGGTGAGATGCCTGAGGATTGGTGGAATGCATGTATAGCACCACTGCATAAAGGCAAGCGAGGAAAAAGGGTGATTATTCAAACTCCAAAGCTATATGTTTGTTGAGTGTACCTAGTAAGCTGTATGGGTGAATAGTGATTGAAAGGGTGAAGGCATGTACACAGCATCAGATTGGGAAGGAGTGTGGTTTTAGAAGTGGTAGAGGATATGCAGATCAATGTTTGCTTTAAAGAATGTGTATAAGAAATACGTAAAGAAACATTCATAGATCTGGAGAAAGCAAGTGATGATAGAGTTGCCTTGTAGAGGTTTAAGAATATAGGGTACAGGAAGAAAGCTGTTACAAGGACTAAGAATCATCATCATGGGTGTAAGGCATGGGTACAAGAAGGGAAGAGCAAATGGTTCCAAGTGAATCTTTGTCTATGTCGGGGGTGTGTGATGTCACCACAACAGTATAATTTGTTTATAGATGGGGTAGTAAGTGAGGTAAATGCAAGAGGATTAAAGAGAGGGGGCTAGTTTTCAGTCTGTAAATGATGAGGGGGCCTAGGAAGTGAGTCATTTGTTGTTTGCTGATGACACAACAGTGGTGCCACATTTGAGTGAAAACTGCAGAAGTTGGTGACTGAATCTAGCAGTGTGTGTGTGTACATAAAGAATAAAGCAAATGTTAATAATATCATCTTATAAGAGGATATATGTGTCAGAGGTGGAGGGAATGAAGAGAAGTGGGAGCCCAAATTGGAGGTGGAAGGATGGAGTGAAAAAGATTTTGAGTGATCGGGGCCTGAACATGCAGGAGGGTGAAAGGCGTGCAAGGAATAGAGTGAATTGGAACAATGTGGTATACTGGGGTCAACGTGCTGTCAATGGATTGAACCAGGGCATGTGAAGCATCAGGGGTAAACCATGGAAAGTTCTGTGGGGCCTGGATGTGGAAAGGGAGCTGTGGTTTCGGTGCATTATTACACGACAGCTGGAGACTGAGTGTGAACGAATGGGGCCTTTGTTGTCTTTTCCTAGCACTACCTCACACACATGAGGGGGTTGTTATTCCATGTGTGGCGATGGGAATAAATAAAGGCAGACAGTATGAATTATGTACATGTGTATATATGTATATGTCTGTGTGTGTATATATATGTGTACATTGAGATATATAGGTATGTATATTTGCGTGTGTGGACGTGTATGTATATACATGTGTATGTGGGTGGGTTGGGCCATTCTTTCGTCTGTTTCCTTGCGCTACCTCGCTAATGTGGGAGACAGCGACAAATCAAAATAAATAAATAAATAATATATATATATATATATATATATATATATATATATATATATATATATATATATATATTTTTCTTTTCTTTCTTTCAAACTATTCGCCATTTCCCGCGTTGGCGAGGTAGCGCTAAGAACAGAGAACTGGGCCATTGAGGGAATATGCTCACCTGGCCCCCTTCTCTGTTCCTTCCTTTGGAAAATTAAAAAAAAAAATAATGAGAGGGGAGGATTTCCAGCCCCCCGCTCCCTCCCCATTTTATCGCCTTCTACGACACGCAGGGAATACGTGGGAAGTATTCTTTCTCCCCTATCCCCAGGGATAATATATATATATATATATATATATATATATATATATATATATATATATATATATATATATACATATATATATATATATATATATATATATATATATATATATATATATATATAGGTACAATAGGGTTGAGGGTCAAGTCAATTGGGAGGTAAGTTTGAATGGAGAAAAACTGGAGGAAGTAAAGTGTTTTAGATATCTGGGAGTGGATCTGGCAGCAGATGGAACCATGGAAGCGGAAGTGAATCATAGGGTGGGGGAGGGGGCAAAAATCTTGGGAGCCTTGAAGAATGTGTGGAAGTCGAGAACATTATCTCGGAAAGCAAAAATGGCTATGTTTGAAGGAATAGTGGTTCCGACAATGTTGTATGGTTGCGAGGCGTGGGCTATGGATAGAGTTGTGCGCAGGAGGGTAGATGTGCTGGAAATGAGATGTTTGAGGACAATATGTGGTGTGAGGTGGTTTGATCGAGTAAGTAATGTAAGGGTAAGAGAGATGTGTGGAAATAAAAAGAGCGTGGTTGAGAGAGCAGAAGAGGGTGTTTTGAAATGGTTTAGTCACATGGAGAGAATGA
This sequence comes from Panulirus ornatus, assembly GCF_036320965.1. NCBI lineage: Eukaryota > Metazoa > Arthropoda > Malacostraca > Decapoda > Palinuridae > Panulirus > Panulirus ornatus. Next base: position 28,964,080 of record NC_092286.1, read on the forward strand.
GTGACGAAAGATTGACCAAGAGGATATATGTGTCGGAAGTGGAGGGAACGAGGAGAAGTGGGAGACCAAATTGGAGGTGGAAAGATGGAGTGAAAAAGATTTTGAGTGATCGGGGCCTGAACATGCAAGAGGGTGAAAGGCAGGCAAGGAATGGAGTGAATTGGATTGATGTGGTATACCGGGGTCGACGTGCTGTCAATGGATTGAATCAGGGCATGTGAAGCGTCTGGGGTAAAACATGGAAAGTTCTGTGGGGCCTGGATTTGGAAAGGGAGCTGTGGTTTCGGGCATTATTGCATGACAGCTAGAGACTGAGTGTGAACGAATGGGGCCTTTGTTGTCTTTTCCTAGCGCTACCTCGCCCACATGGGGGAGGAGGGGGATGTTATTCCATGTGTGGCAAGGTGGCGATGGGAATGAATAAAGGCAGACAGTGTGAATTGTGTGCATGTGTATATATATGTCTGTGTGTGTGTATATATATGTGTACATTGAGATGTATGGGTATGTATATTTGCGTGTGTGGATGTGTATGTATATACATGTGTATGGGGGTGGGTTGGGCCATTTCTTTCGTCTGTTTCCTTGCGCTACCTCGCAAACGCGGGAGACAGCGACAAAGCAAAATAAATAATAATAAAAATAAAGATTTAACAAAGTAGAAGGACAGGTCAGACGGGATGTGAACTTGAATGGAAGTGAGGTGCTTTAGCTAAAATATTTGGGAGTGGACATGGCAGCAACCATAAAACTGTGGAAGAAGTAGTGAGTCATAGGGTAGGTGAGTGAAAGAAGGCTCTGAGAGCATCGAAGAATTTGTGGATTGAAGAGATTGTTACCTGAGAGGACAAAATGGGTATGCATGAAGGTGCTGTAGTTCCAAAAATGTTATATGGATGCAAGGCATGGGCTATTGATGAGGATATGCGAAGGAGGGTGGACATGTTGGAAATGAAGTTTTTGAGGAAAATATGTGGTGTAAGGGGGTCTAATTGAATAAGTAGTGAAAGGGTGAGAGAGAAGCTTGGTAATATCAAATGTGTGGTTGAGAAAACTGAAAAGAATGTGCTAAAATGATTTAGATATACAGAGAGAATGAATGAGGAAAGGCTGACAAAAAGGATATGTGTGTGTCAGAAGTCGAGGGAGACCAAACTGGAAACAGAAGGATGGAGCAAAAAAAGATTTTGAGTGATCAGGGCCTGAACAAGCAGGAAGGTAAAAAGAATGCAAGGGATCAAATGAATAAACTGAATCAAGGCATGAAAAGTTGCCGAGGGAAACCATGGAAGGGTCTATGTGGCCTGGTTGTGCATACAGAACTGTGGATTCAATGCAATACACATGAAAGCTAAAGAATGTAAGTGGATGAATGCTGCCTTTCTTCACTTGCTCATGACACTATCTCACAAATGCGGGAAATGGCAATCAAGTATGAAAAAAATACATATGCAAAAGACACCTTACTCCACTTCTGTTTTATGACCTTCAACACTTCTTCACATGGTTAAATGTAATACTCTTGATTGGGATGGTTGATGATCTTGGTCGCCAATAGCAGTAGATAGCTGCAGCAGATAGGAACATTCAGGCAGGTGCTTTAGGTAGATACAATAGGTAGCAGTAGTCAGTAGGAGTATTAGGTAAGAGTTTCTGCAATCACTGTTAGAGTTGCCCTCTGCCAGTGGGCTGTTAAGGGTCAGGCAGTAAAGGATAAGAAGCAGCACTGGAGTCCACTAGTTATGGAGACTCAACTGCCATGGCCACCTCCTTGAGGGAATTCCAGTAGGTGTTGGCATCAAGATATAGATAGACAGAACACTTTTCCATATTTGGATTACTAATAATCCTACATTCTTCCACAAAATGACTCCATCTACACCTTACATTTCTACATTGCCTAAAGCTATGTGGGAAAAAAAAGAGCAAAAGACATGCTAGAAACTTACAGTACTCTGAAAGAAATGAGCAGATTAAACAAGAAAACATTCAGGTGAATTTGATATAGACAAATGGATATCAGAGGAACAACAAAATAAAACTACTAGATTTTGTTGTTATAACATAATACTAAAGTTGGCAGGCCTGTTTATCATTAGATAAAGAATTAGTGTACCTAGAGGTAAATCATTAAATCTGGGCAAAAAACTGAAAATGCAAAGACTTAAGTAGGCCTCATGGGTAAAAATTAAGGTGCATGCCTTCTGATACTTATATATGGTAAAAGTCTCTAAGAATATAGCAGAAGAAAAGAATGAAGAGGATACAACTCAAAATGCATCAAAAAGCTTAATTCATGATAACCATCTATCTACAACTCAAAATGCATCAAAAAGCTTAATTCATGATAACCATCCATCTACAACTCAAAATGCATCAAAAAGCTTAATTCATGATAACCATCCATCTATCTAAAAGCTCCCCCATCTCTTATTACAGGCAAAATCATAAGCATCAGCTCACTGCAAATATATGCATTGCAGGGCTTTCAGTTAAAACTGGCAGCCAGCATAACTGACCACTTCAATCCTATTTCTGGCTAGCTGCAATAAGAAAGCAGTAAATTTTAAGTGGAATATTCTTAACAATATCAGATTCCAAAATTTTTCATAAACGCTTTCCAGTTTTTTAAAAGGGATGCCCCAGAAACTCTTGGCATAAATCTTGTGCCATTTACGTATCATCGATGAAAAGTCAGCCTTTTCATATCCATCTCAAATCCTTCTGTACATAATTTCTTTTCAAAACTGTACTGTACTGGGGTTTGATCAGGTACTTTGCTTTGAACAAGAATGAACTTAAACATTCAACTGTTCTGACATTGCCACATATATCAGTTTCTGACCTATGTAACAATCTACTTAATACCATACAGTGACTACGTGATGTGCTTGGAGATGAATCTAGGAAAAAAGGAAAAGAAGAAGAAGAAGAAGAAGATGAAGAAGAAGAAGAAGACAGGTACATGTACTTACATCATCCAAAATCACATGCAGAATACTCACTGATTTTGAATTAGCTGGATGGTAAGTGCACTCTTCCCCACGCCACCAGCTGTTGAAGAAGACGCAAGTTACAGTTGACATGTGATATCATAGTTATTTTCAAAAGTCAAAAAAGCAACCAAAGCTGAAACCTTAGTATAAATCTTTTAAATAAATGAGCCTGTGTATTTACTTCAATCAAAAAAGCATTTGAAGTCAGAGTAACACACTCTAGCTTTCCCATGAACAATATCTCATCAGTCTACAGACACAATAACTGGTTCACAAGTATGCCTTGGCATTACAGGGTAAAAAATTCTTTTCCATTTATTTCATATAAATTCTGAGTCGAACTATAGGTTACTGAAGAGTGAGGCTAGTTATGTCTTTCATTCCTATCTGAGGGTTAGTGGTTGGTTGTGAAGTGGTTTTAAATGGGAAATGTCAAGTGGCATTGCAAAGAACTAAGAGCTGAGCATACTGAAGTGGGCTTTTACTGAATGTATCTTTACGTTGTTCAGGTGCTGCATGTTAAAGGTTGCTAGGCAGCCTGTGACTGCTCTGAATATTTGTGGTTTCCCACTCTGTTGTTTGCTTCTGACATGGTGAAAGAACAGGCAAGCAAGGCATATATATAGAGTTTAGGGCAGAGTGCATGCTAGGGGGTTCTTGTGCTAGTACAGAAAGTTTATGCCCTTTGTGGCAGTGTATGCAGTGTGGGAAATGAATGTCTATGTATGTGTTGTCTGTGATACCCAGTATGGAGAGAGTTTTTTGAGTGAAAGAGGTCAAAAATTCAAGGTGACGGCAATATGCAGGCTGGGTTTATGTCAATCAGGGGTTAAGGTGTCTGTAGATTTCTGTGGCAATGCACTGTTTAGAGTGAGCCAGTGAGATGTGGTAATGCAAGTTTGCTGCTGCATGGGTAATGTCAGGGTATGAGGTCATTTGCATATAAAAAGAATTCACACTATTCTGCAAGAGATGACGGAAGGGAATTTAAGAAGAGACAGAAGAGGATTAGAAAAAGAACTGCCCCTTTGGAATTCCAGATAAGAGCTTGAGGATATTGGAGGCAAAGCTGCTGAGAGTGATTGGCTTGATAGCCAGCTACAAAGCTGGCTAATCCTTCAGTGTCATTATTGTAGAGGGTGGTGTCAAGTACCTTTTGTGTAAGGTTGAAATGGAGGATAGTCCTGAGTGCTTTGCTGATCTCTATTGCCTTTAATACTGTGTGGGAGGGGTTTTGTGGCTGGCTGAATCCATAAACCTATTATCATTATTTGAGTACCTACAACTTCAAACTGTCAGACAAACTAATGGAATGGGCTCACAAAAGGCATGTGAATCTTAAGATCAAAAAGTGCATTTTTGCACATCACTAATAAACACAGACAGACAGGCAACAGCACAAATTCTGGGAAAAAAAGGGGGGGGGGGATCTTAAAGCCAGGCCAAAAAGGTAATTTTCAACTTGAGAGAGAGAGAGAGAGAGAGAGAGAGAGAGAGAGAGAGAGAGAGAGAGAGAGAGAGAGAGAGAGAGAGCCCTACCTTTTCAACATAAATATTGATTTTAGGAAGGAAACCACTTGGCACTTGGTAAACAGGGTGCGATGATATTTCTGTCAAAGGGAGATATCTACATGGTGTACAGATGTATGATCAAGGATTGTATGGCAGTGAGAATGGTGATATCCTTTGCAAAAACTAAAACCACATTTGAAAGGAAAAAACTACAAAATCAGAGGGAAAGTTAAAAGCTGATTATCATAAGAAAGGATGTGTTATGAAATTTTGACATATATGATGATGAAAGGAAAATGTATGTGGTGAGGTATGAGGTACCCTAAAATGGAAGTATAGAAAAGGGGCAAAGCTTTAAAATGTTTTGCACAAATCCAATGGTGTGTCTATGAGAGTTATAAAGGATCTACACACTGCAAGGACTGACTCATGGTTGGCGATGTTTATCCATGATAGGCTAAAACTACAAAAACAGGGAAAAAGAGATAGAAAGAATTCAAACCTATTTTCTCAACATAATTATATATTTGCCAAGGTGGATAAACTGGGATTATTTATGAAAAGAAGATGGACTGCTGGCAAACAAGGGGAATATGGTCAGGCAAAGGAGTGTATTTAAGCATTAGGATGTAAAGCATTTAGAGATAAGGAATGTATTTAAGCATCAGGATGTAAAGCATTCGGAGATAAGATACTTATGGAGTGTATGGAGAATTCATTAATGAGTATTAAATAGGCAGATGCAAGGGAAACTGGATTAAGACAGTTGTACTATATCGCTTATGAGAGATTGTAGCACGGAAAAAATGATAATCAGAAATACTTCAAGTGATGAATGAAGCACTGTCAGCAATCTAAATACTGATCATACAATATTACAGGTTATGAAAGTAAACATTAATAGTGGGCAGGTATGGACTCATGAACTTGAAAAGATTTCATGCAATGAATAAATGTGATATTTGATATACAGAGGGAAGTACCAAAGTGAATATGAGGAAAGGAATGCAATTTGTGACACGAAGAAATAGGTCTATGAGTATGGAATGTGGTTGACTGAGCAATGGAAATTCCTGAACACTGGCAAAACTAGGTGCTATAAGTGAGGTTCACAAAAAGATGAAAAAGGGATGAACACTGAAAACGATAAGCTGACAATAAGTGACTCTAAACATGTTCTTGACAAAATGAAAAGAGTTGATGGAAAGATAAGAAAGATGAAAGCAAAACTAGGGAAAAGGGTGCCGAGATGGAGTGTGGCAGTGAGACGTGTTGGATAGTGGCAAGCCTGTTGGCAGATGATATGTTGTTTGCGGAGAGCGAAGAGGAGATGCAGAAGGTTGCGTGTTTTATGATGAGTAAAAACATAGGCGATTGAAGGTAAATGCAAGAAAAAGTAAAGTAATAGTGTTTGAAAGGAAAGAGTAAAAGATTTTATAAAACCATGTAAGGTGAAAGAAGAAAGTGTACTAAATTGTCCTTTGGATATAAGGGGAGAAAGACTGGAAGAAGAGAGAATTTAAGTATTCAGGAGCTGTCTTGGGTAAGTTTGGTGACATGGAAGGAGGGATAAGGGAGAGAGCAGTACAGGGTAAAAGAGTCATTGGGTCACTTAATACAACAATGAAGGGTAGAGGTGGAAGTTTGGAAGTGAAGAGAGGATAATGGAAAGCATAGTCCTCCCAACCCTAACCTATGCAGCTGAAACATGGACATGAAATAAGTCACAGAGTTCAAGAATCCAGGCAATGGAAATGAGCTATTCGAGAAGAGCATGTGGTGTTACTTGATAGAATGAAGAAAGAAATGAAGGGATGTATGAGAGATGTGGTATGGCAGGGAATGCAAAGGGAATGAATTGTGAAGTGGTAGAATGGATGAAACGTAATACTTTGAGGGAGTTTGGGTATGTGGAAAGAATGCAGGGCTGGTAGTTTACAAGAAGGGTGTATGATAATACAATTAATGGGGTTGACGTAAGAGGAAGACAACCTGTGACATGAGCAAATAGGGTGGAGGAATACTGGAGGAAGAGGAATACTGGAAGAATGTGTGGAATGGTGTATGCAAGGGAGGCATTGATGGACAAGGATGGTGTATGCAAGGGAGGCATTGATGGACAAGGATAAGTGGAGACACTTCTGCTGTGGCCATCCCTCAATTGGAGGTCACAGAGGGAACGGGTGTCAGAGATAAATATAACAGACAAACAGTTACAATGCAGTATCAAAAAAATTTGATGTAACATTGCATTAAGAAACTAAAAGAAAAAGGGAGGATATGGTAAATTCCTTTGAGTACCTAAACATCCTGTATTGGATGGGAATAAAGTGACTAATCAAAATATGGGTTTTAAAGGAATACGAAATATTTTCATGCACCTATAACTATAAGTCAAAGACTACTGTCATAAAGAAACTGAGAGAAAAAGAGATATTGGAGAGATATCAAAGAATACAGAAGAGTGTAAAGCAGTATGATGAAACATACATGTGTTAGATATATCATACATAAGGAAAGAACAAGTGTACAGATATCACTGAAATCTGAATAACACTTGGAGACAAAAGTGCATGGGAATATTGTATAAGCTGTGTAGACGAAGATAATCTTACTGATAAGATGTACTTTGAAGAAAAGGGCACACTCAAGCCTCATATTCAAGAATGAAACATCCCACCTAAGTTTAGAATGAGATGATATAACTGTATCAAACATAACAACCCCTACACCCCTTCTCTGTGATTCATGGACTTTTGAGGGTGCACTGCAATCAGGAGTAGAATTACAATGGACACCTTTTAAGAAAGAAATACCTAGACAAGACTGTACTCCCTTTCATCAAATGTCAAAGATTCAGCCTCGCTGATGGCCGAGTCAGAAATACAGAGTTATGATAATCAATGCCATAAGATGTACAGGAATAATGTTGTTAAACTCTGGATATCACATAAATACCAAACAGTTACATGATGCTCATAAGTGCAAAACCAGCTGGAACATACTGTAATGCAGGCTCCTTGATGAGGCACCTTTTCATCTGAGAATAAATCATTTTTGGAACTGAAGCTGAATTTGATGATAAAGCAATCTGATTTTACACAATTTCAAATGAATATCATTCAACATGTAACAATTACCACAGCAGATCATTGTCATGCCAGTGAAGGTGATCTTTCAGTGACTGATTATCCATCATACCGGCACAAGAGATATCTGAATGACACTGATTAATCATCTAAGATCATCTGCTGCACCAACAAAATATTGAACTCTTAAGTAAGATGAAAACATAATCAGCCAATAAATAACTTAAAAGCTAGCAGAGTAATGAACTACAAAGAAAAATAAGTAAATACAGTATTGTAAAACAAAGCAAAACCTGACTCTTAGAACAACGAAACCTACACAATTCTCACATAACTTCCCATACATCTCCATAACAGTATTTTCCATGTTACTTAAAAAATATGCCATTGTGAAGGTTTTTTACCATTGTCTGCTTGCCAGCAATGTGTAACAAAAGGTAAGCTGTTTAGATCGGGGCTTGGGGATTTGTACTTGTTCTTTACAAACTTATACTTTGTATTGTATTAATGTACTGAGAGTAAGACCAGCAGATGGTAAAGTTTGTTTTACTCCGTGCTGTACCACAACAAGGAAGTAACAGTGGGGAGCGTAATGACTGTGAAAAATGTCGGGCATAAGAATAAAGATAAAGATATCTAATAAAGAATAGACAGCTTTACCTAACTTCCCCTAGTAGCTAACAGTTAATCAGTTTTCAATTTCTTCTATTTTCTAAACGTGACTGTCTCATGTTCACATCCACCTGTTGTGTGGTTTGTGCATTCGTATAAAATAAAAGGGGGTTCCAGCATACACACTTCACAATGTGATGCCACACAGGAGACAACAGTGATGTTGGTACATATTCCATTAAACAGTGGAAATCAAAATACATCTTGACACGCAAGCAAACTTTACATGAAAATCCACAGAATATTGATTACTAAAGGTGTTTCACGACCTTGTAAATCTATAAATCCCAGTTTCTCTAATCTTCAAATTAAAAGCATTCTCCTCCATCAACTTGTCAGAAGATACAATAAATCAAGAAACAAAATCATTATGAATAACATTCCTGTTTAAATCCATGCACCCTTCAACTCAATAATCAACAGTACATGAATTTATTCTTTTTGTTTTAAAAGGTCTTAATATGATAAAAAATACAGATAAGGGAAAAAACCTCATAAATCAACAAATAATAAAAGCTTGAAATAGGTTTTTTCTTCCCTGAACATATTCACAGAGTCCATATCGCAGTAAACGGTCCAGTACCACTGTCTCGTAACCTGACCACTGTCTACACGGTGTTGTACTCGTGCAGTTGATTTCCAAAAAGGACATCTTTCCACAATGCAAACAGAAAGAGTGTGTCAATGTACATGGGAAAACCCCCTCCTCCCTCCCCCATCCAAACCTTCCCAACCCCACCACATATGATGCAACCATCACAATATACACAAGCCGAGCTTGTCTTGCCATTAAGGGGGTGGCCATTCCTCATCATCAGAGGGAGTGAAAGGCTATTTCATCTACGTTTCAGAACAAGCATTTAGCACAGGGAACTTGTCCAATACAGCATTTAAATCAGGGAGGGGGACACCCTGTCTCTCATGCTAAGAAAACATATATCTATCGCCCGTTCTAAATTCCACTATGTTGGTGACTGGCAACATACATGTCTATTCATCAACATTTCACTTGGTCTGGGGGGATGTGAGACAGGTGTCCAGGTGAGGGTGGCAGCAAGAGGGCTGGAAAAGCAGCTTCTAAACCACAGGTGATTCGCCACCAACCACCACTTGCTTAGCCCTATGACAGCTCTTAGCGTATCTTACCTCCAACTACTACCAGCTTATACTCCGTCATCTTTACTTTCCTCCTACGATATGTATACACGGGTCCAATCTACTTTCTGCTAAGTCTAACGGCCGGCCGGTGGGGGGACTACATTAGCCGCATAATAAATGTTTATATGCCAAACACACACCAACACCACCACCACCTTCCCCACCCTCTTTCATTCGACTTGTTCCAACATTACGCCACCACCAATACCGTAACCCTTTCCCCCTTCACAAACTCCTATGTTCCCCCCTCATATAATTCAGGCTTCTAGAACTAGAGTGTCTGGACCCGACACGGACCTTTAATGGCTCATAGGGGCAGTTATGGCTCCCAGTCGAGAGTTAGATGTTACTTTATAATCATTATGGATGACCTAAAAGTGTCGTGAGGGCGACCTGTCCGAGGCGGTGCATCAAGCCTCCACTTTTCCCAATGGCCTTTGACAATACCTGCCCTAGGCCTCACTGCCGTGGGAGGGGTTGTATTCCCCCGGCGTAGGGAAGGAGGACCTGAGAGATCCTCAAGCCATTCCTGACCCAGGGGAAGGGAGGGAGGAGGACATTTTGTGTGGGGACTCGAGGTCCGGGAGGGTTACGGACCCAGGCCGAGGTAGCCCCGGCCGTATGGAGTAACAGCTCATTTTACCGAGGCAATCAATCAATTTTAAGCACGAGGAGCCACCCTGAGCCACCCGGGAAAGCTTAAGATACGTGAGAGGGGGGCGGTCCTCCTCGGCCCACCCCCAGAGGCGAGGTGGTGGTGGTGAGGGAAAAAAAAAAAAGAAAAAAATATGGCGTGATTTCGCGTTTAGCGACGCATGGCAAGGAGACGTTAAGGTGACTCATGACAAAGGCATACAGGCCACAGGGTAGCTCCCAGCCTCCCTGGCCTCACCTTCATACAACGCGACCATTATCTCCCACCACACCTCTCACCCACACATGGAGCCACACACGCCCCTCACATATACACCCACCCCACACATGGAGCCACACACGCCCCTCACACATATATACACTCACCCCACACATGGAGCCACACGCCCCTCACACATATATACACTCACCCCACACACACATGGAGCCACACACGCCCCTCACACATATATACACTCACCCCACACATGGAGCCACACACGCCCCTCACACATATATACACCCACCCCACACATGGAGCCACACGCCCCTCACACATATATACACTCACCCCACACACACATGGAGCCACACACGCCCCTCACACATATATACACTCACCCCACACATGGAGCCACACGTCCTCCTCACACAGATATACACCCACCCCAGACATGGAGCCACACGCCCCTCACATATATATACTCGCCCCACACATGGAGCCACACACGCCCCTCACACATATATACACCCACCCCAGACATGGAGCCACACGCCCCTCACACATATATACACTCACCCCACACATGGAGCCACACACGCCCCTCACACATATATATACACCCACCCCACACATGGAGCCACACGCCCCTCACACATATATACACCCACCCCACACATGGGGCCACACACGCCCCTCACACATATATACACCCACCCCACACATGGAGCCACACACGCCCCTCACACATATATACACCCACCCCACACATGGAGCCACACGCCCCTCACACATATATACACCCACTCCACACATGGAGCCACACACGCCCCTCACACATATATATACACCCACCCCACACATGGGGCCACACACGCCCCTCACACATATATACACCCACCCCACACATGGAGCCACACACGCCCCTCACACATATATACACCCACCCCACACATGGAGCCACACGCCCCTCACACATATATACACCCACCCCACACATGGAGCCACACACGCCCCTCACACATATATACACCCACCCCACACATGGGGCCACACACGCCCCTCACACATATATACACCCACCCCACACATGGAGCCACACGCCCCTCACACATATATACACCCACCCCACACATGGAGCCACACGCGCCCCTCACACATATATACACCCACTCCACACATGGAGCCACATGCCCCTCACACACATATGTGGATGGTATTGCAGTGGAATTTATTAAAAAAGGGGGTGACTGTGTTGTTGACTGGTTGGTAAGGTTATTTAATGTGTGTATGACTCATGGTGAGGTGCCTGAGGATTGGCGGAATGCTTGCATAGTGCCATTGTACAAAGGCAAAGGGGATAAGAGTGAGTGCTCAAATTACAGAGGTATAAGTTTGTTGAGTATTCCTGGTAAATTATATGGGAGGGTATTGATTGAGAAGGTGAAGGCATGTACAGAGCATCAGATTGGGGAAGAGCAGTGTGGTTTCAGAAGTGGTAGAGGATGTGTGGATCAGGTGTTTGCTTTGAAGAATGTATGTGAGAAATACTTAGAAAAGCAAATGGATTTGTATGTAGCATTTATGGATCTGGAGAAGGCATATGATAGAGTTGATAGAGATGCTCTGTGGAAGGTATTAAGAATATATGGTGTGGGAGGAAAGTTGTTAGAAGCAGTGAAAAGTTTTTATCGAGGATGTAAGGCATGTGTACGTGTAGGAAGAGAGGAAAGTGACTGGTTCTCAGTGAATGTAGGTTTGCGGCAGGGGTGTGTGATGTCTCCATGGTTGTTTAATTTGTTTATGGATGGGGTTGTTAGGGAGGTAAATGCAAGAGTCTTGGAAAGAGGGGCAAGTATGAAGTCTGTTGGGGATGAGAGAGCTTGGGAAGTGAGTCAGTTGTTGTTCGCTGATGATACAGCGCTGGTGGCGGATTCATGTGAGAAACTGCAGAAGCTGGTGACGGAGTTTGGTAAAGTGTGTGGAAGAAGAAAGTTAAGAGTAAATGTGAATAAGAGCAAGGTTATTAGGTACAGTAGGGTTGAGGGTCAAGTCAATTGGGAGGTGAGTTTGAATGGAGAAAAACTGGAGGAAGTGAAGTGTTTTAGATATCTGGGAGTGGATCTGTCAGCGGATGGAACCATGGAAGCGGAAGTGGATCATAGGGTGGGGGAGGGGGCGAAAATTTTGGGAGCCTTGAAAAATGTGTGGAAGTCGAGAACATTATCCCGGAAAGCAAAAATGGGTATGTTTGAAGGAATAGTGGTTCCAACAATGTTGTATGGTTGCGAGGCGTGGGCTATGGATAGAGTTGTTCGCAGGAGGATGGATGTGCTGGAAATGAGATGTTTGAGGACAATGTGTGGTGTGAGGTGGTTTGATCGAGTAAGTAACGTAAGGGTAAGAGAGATGTGTGGAAATAAAAAGAGCGTGGTTGAGAGGGCAGAAGAGGGTGTTTTGAAATGGTTTGGGCACATGGAGAGAATGAGTGAGGAAAGATTGACCAAGAGGATATATGTGTCGGAGGTGGAGGGAACGAGGAGAAGAGGGAGACCAAATTGGAGGTGGAAAGATGGAGTGAAAAGGATTTTGTGTGATCGGGGCCTGAACATGCAGGAGGGTGAAAGGAGGGCAAGGAATAGAGTGAATTGGAGCGATGTGGTATACAGGGGTTGACGTGCTGTCAGTGGATTGAATCAAGGCATGTGAAGCGTCCGGGGTAAACCATGGAAAGCTGTGTAGGTATGTATATTTGCGTGTGTGGACGTGTGTATGTACGTGTGTATGGGGGGGGGTTGGGCCATTTCTTTCGTCTGTTTCCTTGCGCTACCTCGCAAACGCGGGAGACAGCGACGAGGTATAAAAAAAAAAAAAAATATATATATATATATATATATATATATATATATATATATATATATATATATATTCCCTGGGGATAGGGGAGAAAGAATACTTCCCACGTATTCCCTGCGTGTCGTAGAAGGCGACTAAAAGGGAAGGGAGCGGGGGGCTGGAAATCCTCCCCTCTCGTTTTTTTTTTTTTTTTTTTTTTCCAAAAGAAGGAACAGAGAAGAGGTCCAGGTGAGGATATTCCCTCAAAGGCTCAGTCCTCTGTTCTTAACGCTACCTCGCTATCGCGGGAAATAGCGAATAGTATGAAAAAAAAAAAAAAAAAAAAAAATATATATATATATATATATATATATATATATATATATATATATATATATATATATATATATACACACCCCACACATGGAGCCACACGCCCCTCACACACACACACACACACACATATATATATATATATATATATATATATATATATATATATATATATATATATATATATATATATATTTCTTTTCTTTCTTTCAAACTATTCGCCATTTCCCGCATTAGCGAGGTAGCATTAAGAACAGAGGACTGGGCCTCTGAGGGAATACCCTCACCTGGCCCAATTCTCTGTTCCTTCTTTTGGAAAATTGAAAAAAAAACCGAGAGGGGAGGATTTCCAGCCCCCCGCTCCCTCCCCTTTTAGTCGCCTTCTACGACACGCAGGGAATACGTGGGAAGTATTCTTAATCCCCTATCCCCAGGGATAATATATATATATATATATATATATATATATATATATATATATATATATACACTCACCCCACACATGGAGCCACACGCCCCTCACACATATATACACCCACCCCACACATGGGGCCACACACGCCCCTCACATATATATACACCCACCCCACACATGGAGCCACACGCCCCTCACACATACATACACCCACCCCACACATGGAGACACACGCCCCTCACACATATATACACCCACCCCACACATGTAGCCACACACGCCCCTTACACACACATATACATCCACCCCACACATGGAGCCACACGCCCCTCACACGTATATACACCCACCCCACACATGGAGCCACACACGCCCCTCGCACATATATATACCCACCCCACACATGGAGCCACACGCGCCACTCACACATATATACACTCACCCCACACATGGAGCCACACGCCCCTCACACATATATACACCCACCCCACACATGAAGCCACACACGCCTCACACACATATACACCCACCCCACACATGGAGCCACACGTCCCCCTCACAAATATATACACCCACCCCACACATGGAGCCACACGCGCCCCTCACATATATACACCCACCCCACACATGGAGCCACACGCCCCTCACAAATATACACCCACTCCACACATGGAGCCACACGCGCCCCACACACATATATACACCCACCCCACACATGGAGCCATACGCCCCTCACACATATATACACTCACCCCACACATGGAGCTACACGCCCCTCACACATATATACACCCACCCCACACATGGAGCCACACGCCCCTCACACATATACACACTCGACCCACACATGGAACCACACACCCCTCACACATATATACACTCACCCCACCCATGGAGCCACACGTCCCTCACACATACATACACCCACCCCACACAAGGAGACACACACGCCCCTCACACATATATACACTCACCCTACACATGGAGCCACACGCCCCTCACATAAACACCCACCCCACACATGGAGCCACACACGCCCCTCACACATATATAAACTCACCCCACACATGGGAGCTACACGCCCCTCACACATATACACACCCCACACATGGAGCCACACACGCCCCTCACACATATATATACACCCACCACACACATGGAGCCATACACGCCCCTCACACATATATACACTCACCCAACACATGGAGCTACACACGCCCCTCACACATATATACATTCACCCCACACATGGAGCCACACACGCCCCTCACATATATACACTCACCCCACACATGGAGCCACACACGTCCCTCACACATAATACACCCACCCCACACATGGAGCCACACACGCCCCTCACACATATATACACTCACCCCACACATGGAGTCACACACGACCCTCACACATATATATACACTCACCCCACACATGGAGCCACACGCCCCTCACACATATATACACCCACCCCACAAATGGAGCCACACACGCCCCTCACACATATACAGACCCACCCCACACATGGAGCCACACGCCCCTCACACATATATACACTCACCTCACACATGGAGCCACACACGCCCCTCACACATATATACACCAACCCCACACATGGAACCACACACGCCTCACACATATATTCACCCACCCCACACACACATGGAGCCACACACGTCCCTCACACATATATACACCCACCCCACACATGGAGCCACACACGCCCCTCACATATATATACACCCACCCCACACATGGAGCCACACGCCCCTCACACATATATACACTCATCCCACACATGGCACCCCACGCCCCTCACACATATATACACCCACCTCACACATGGAGCCCCACGCCCCTCACACATATATACACCTACCCCACACATGGAGCCCCACGCCACTCACACATATATACACCTACCCCACACATGGAGCCACACGCCCCTCACACATATATACACCCATCCCACACAAGGAGCCACACACGCCCCTCACACATATATACACCCACCCCACACACACATGGAGCCACACACGCCCCTCACACATATATATATACCCACCCCACACATGGAGTCACACACGCCCCTCACACATATATACACCCACCCCACACAAGGAGCCACACACGCACCTCACACATATATACACCCACCCCACACATGGAGCCACACGCCCCTCACACATATATACACCCACCCCACACATGGAGCCACACACGCCCCTCACACATATATACACCCACCCCACACATGTAGCCACACGCTCCTCACACATATATACACCCACCCCACACATGGAGCCACATACGCCCCTTACACATAAATACACCCACCTCACACATGGAGCCACACGCCCCTCACACATATATACACTCACCCCACACATGGAGCCACACACGCCCCTCACACATATATACACCCACCCCACACATGGAGCCACACACGCCCCTCATATATACACCCACCTCACACATGGAGCCACACGCCCCTCACACATATATACACACCCCACACATGGAGCCACACACGCCCCTCACACATATACACACCCACCCCACACATGGAGCCACACACGCCCCTCACACATATATACACCCACCCCACACATGTAGCCACACGCTCCTCACACATATATACACCCACCCCACACATGGAGCCACATACGCCCCTTACACATATATACACACACCTCACACATGGAGCCACACGCCCCTCACACATATATACACTCACCCCACACATGGAGCCACACACGCCCCTCACACATATATACACCCACCCCACACATGGAGCCACACACGCCCCTCATATATACACCCACCTCACACATGGGAGCCACACGCCCCTCACACATATATACACCGACCCCACACATGGAGCCACACACGCCCCTCACACATATATACACCCACCCCACACATGGAGCCACACACGCCCCCCTTTTTTCCCCTCCATGAAGACACCTCTAAATACCACACGCCACTAACTACCATACAGCCCCACTTCTGCTCGAACTGCCAGGGAACCATTGACCAACTCTACTCTAGGGGGACACTTGGCGAGCCAGATCTCTTACTGCTCTTGGGCTCCACAAGAATTTGGATGGATAGTATTATTACTAGTGGCACAACAGGAACCCGGCAAAATTAACTCACATTTAACTGATGTATGTACAAGGAAGGCTATTCTGAGTACAGTGAAGGATTATATACATATATGCAATTGAGTTGGAGATGTATAAAAGAAAGAGACAGGAGGTCAAGAGAAAGGTGCAAGAGGTGAAAAAAAAGGGCAAATGAGAGTTGGGGTGAGAGAGTATCATTAAATTTTAGGGAGAATAAAAAGATGTTCTGGAAGGAGGTAAATAAAGTGCGTAAGACAAGGGAGCAAATGGGAACTTCAGTGAAGGGCGCAAATGGGGAGGTGATAACAAGTAGTGGTGATGTGAGAAGGAGATGGAGTGAGTATTCTGAAGGTTTGTTGAATGTGTTTGATGACAGAGTGGCAGATATAGGGTGTTTTGGTCGAGGTGGTGTGCAAAGTGAGAGGGTTAGGGAAAATGATTTGGTAAACAGAGAAGAGGTAGTAAAAGCTTTGCGGAAGATGAAAGCCGGCAAGGCAGCAGGTTTGGATGGTATTGCAGTGGAATTTATTAAAAAAGGGGGTGACTGTATTGTTGACTGGTTGGTAAGGTTATTTAATGTATGTATGACTCATGGTGAGGTGCCTGAGGATTGGCGGAATGCATGCATAGTGCCATTGTACAAAGGCAAAGGGGATAAGAGTGAGTGCTCAAATTACAGAGGTATAAGTTTGTTGAGTATTCCTGGTAAATTATATGGGAGGGTATTGATTGAGAAGGTGAAGGCATGTACAGAGCATCAGATTGGGGAAGAGCAGTGTGGTTTCAGAAGTGGTAGAGGATGTGTGGATCAGGTGTTTGCTTTGAAGAATGTTTGTGAGAAATACTTAGAAAAGCAAATGGATTTGTATGTAGCATTTATGGATCTGGAGAAGGCATATGATAGAGTTGATAGAGATGCTCTGTGGAAGGTATTAAGAATATATGGTGTGGGAGGAAAGTTGTTAGAAGCAGTGAAAAGTTTTTATCGAGGATGTAAGGCATGTGTACGTGTAGGAAGAGAGGAAAGTGACTGGTTCTCAGTGAATGTAGGTTTGCGGCAGGGGTGTGTGATGTCTCCATGGTTGTTTAATTTGTTTATGGATGGGGTTGTTAGGGAGGTAAATGCAAGAGTTTTGGAAAGAGGGGCAAGTATGAAGTCTGTTGGGGATGAGAGAGCTTGGGAAGCGAGTCAGTTGTTGTTCGCTGATGATACAGCGCTGGTGGCTGATTCATGTGAGAAACTGCAGAAGCTGGTGACTGAGTTTGGTAAAGTGTGTGGAAGAAGAAAGTTAAGAGTAAATGTGAATAAGAGCAAGGTTATTAGGTACAGTAGGGTTGAGGGTCAAGTCAATTGGGAGGTGAGTTTGAATGGAGAAAAACTGGAGGAAGTGAAGTGTTTTAGATATCTGGGAGTGGATCTGGCAGCGGATGGAACC
Source organism: Panulirus ornatus (assembly GCF_036320965.1). Lineage (NCBI taxonomy): Eukaryota > Metazoa > Arthropoda > Malacostraca > Decapoda > Palinuridae > Panulirus > Panulirus ornatus. The sequence continues at coordinate 28,982,504 of NC_092286.1, forward strand.
ATGGAAGCGGAAGTGGATCATAGGGTGGGGGAGGGGGCGAAAATTCTGGGGGCCTTGAAGAATGTGTGGAAGTCGAGAACATTATCTCGGAAAGCAAAAATGGGTATGTTTGAAGGAATAGTGCTGGTGGAACCTAAGTTATGTCCACATCTGGTGCTGGTGAAACCTAAGTTACGTCCACATCTGGTGCTGGTGGAACCTAAGTTATGTCCACATCTGGTGCTGGTGGAACCTAAGTTATGTCCACATCTGGTGCTGGTGGAACCGAAGTTATGTCCACATCTGGTGCTGGTGGAACCTAAGTTACGTCCACATCTGGTGCTGGTGGAACCTAAGTTACGTCCACATCTAGTGCTGGTGGAATCTAAGTTATGTCCACATCTGGTGCTGGTGGAACCTAAGTTACGTCCACATCTGGTGCTGGTGGAACCTAAGTTATGTCCACATCTGGTGCTGGTGGAACCTAAGTTATATCCACATCTGGTGCTGGTGGAACCTAAGTTATGTCCACATCTGGTGCTGGTGGAACCTAAGTTATGTCCACATCTGGTGCTGGTGGAACCTAAGTTACGTCCACATCTGGTGCTGGTGGAGCCTAATTTATGTCCACATCTGGTGCTGGTGGAACCTAAGTTACGTCCACATCTGGTGCTGGTGGAACCTAAGTTATGTCCACATCTGGTGCTGGTGGAACCGAAGTTATATCCACATCTGGTGCTGGTGGAACCTAAGTTACGTCCACATCTGGTGCTGGTGGAACCTAAGTTATGTCGACATCTGGTGCTGGTGGAACCTAAGTTACGTCCACATCTGGTGCTGGTGGAACCTAAGTTACGTCCACATCTGGTGCTGGTGGAACCTAAGTTACTTCCACATCTGGTGTTAGTGGAACCTAAGTTATGTCCACATCTGGTGCTGGTGGAACCTAAGTTATGTCAACATCTGGTGCTGGTGGAACCTAAGTTACGTCCACATCTGGTGCTGGTGGAACCTGTTATGTCCACATCTGGTGCTGGTGGAACCTAAGTTACGCCCACATCTGGTGCTGGTGGAACCGAAGTTATGTCCACATCTGGTGCTGGTGGAACCTAAGTTATGTCCACATCTGGTGCTGGTGGAACCTAAGTTATGTCTACATCTGGTGCTGGTGGAACCTAAGTTACGTCCACATCTGGTGCTGGTGGAACCTAAGTTATGTCCACATCTGGTGCTGGTGGAACCTAAGTTATGTCCACATCTGGTGCTGGTGGAACCTAAGTTACGTCCACATCTGGTGTTGGTGGAACCTAAGTTATGTCCACATCTGGTGTTGGTGGAACCTAAGTTATGTCCACATCTGGTGCTGGTGGAACCTAAGTTATGTCCACATCTGGTGCTGGTGGAACCTAAGTTATGTCCACATCTGGTGCTGGCGGAACCTAAGTTATGTCCACATCTGGTGCTGGTGGAACCTAAGTTATGTCCACATCTGGTGCTGGTGGAACCTAAGTTACGTCCACATCTGGTGCTGGTGGAACCTAAGTTACGTCCACATCTGGTGCTGGTGGAACCTAAGTTACATCCACATCTGGTACTGGAGAACTGACAGAAGAGCTAACCAAATTTATTTCCAAACATGAAATAAGTTATTAGATTTATTCTTTTCGAAGCACTGACGCGTCACATGAGTTTACCCCCCAGACGTCCCTGCATTCAGACTGACGCGTCACATGAGTTTACCCCCCAGACGTCCCTGCATTCAGACTGACGCGTCACATGAGTTACCCCCAGACGTTCCTGCATTCAGACCGACGCGTCACATGAGTTTACCCCCCAGACGTTCCTGCATTCAGACTGACGCGTCACATGAGTTTACCCCCCAGAAGTCCCTGCATTCAGACCGAAGCGTCACATGAGTTTACCCCCCAGACGTTCCAGCATTCAGACCGGCGCGGCACATGAGTTTACCCCCAGACGTTCCTGCATTCAGACTGACGCGTCACATGAGTTTACCCCCCAGACGTTCCTGCATTCAGGCCGACGCGTCACATGAGTTTACCCCCCAGACGTTCCTGCATTCAGACCAACGCGTCACATGAGTTTACCCCCCAGACGTACCTGCATTCAGACCGACGCGTCACATGAGTTTACCCCCCAGACGCTCCTGCATTCAGACCGACGCGTCACATGAGTTTACCCCCCAGACGCTCCTGCATTCAGACCGACGCGTCACATGAGTTTACTCCCAGACGTTCCTGCATTCAGACCGGCGCGTCACATGAGTTTACCCCCCAGACGTTCCTGCATTCAGACCGGCGCGTCACATGAGTTTACCCCCAGACGTTCCTGCATTCAGACCGACGCGTCACATGAGTTTACCCCCCAGACGTTCCTGCATTCAGACCGACGCGTCACATGAGTTTACCCCCAGACGTTCCTGCATTCAGACCGACGCGTCACATGAGTTTACCCCCAGACGTTCCTACATTCAGACTGACGTGTCACATGAGTTTACCCCCAGACGTTCCTACATTCAGACTGACGCGTCACATGAGTTTACCCCCCAGACGTTCCTGCATTCAGACTGACGCGTCACATGAGTTTACCCCCCAGACGTTCCTGCATTCAGACTGACGTGTCACATGAGTTTACCCCCAGACGTTCCTACATTCAGACTGACGCGTCACATGAGTTTACCCCCAGACGTTCCTACATTCAGACTGACGCGTCACATGAGTTTACCCCCAGACGTTCCTACATTCAGACTGACGCGTCACATGAGTTTACCCCCAGACGTTCCTGCATTCAGACCGACGCGTCACATGAGTTTACCCCCAGACGTTCCTGCATTCAGACTGACGTGTCACATGAGTTTACCCCCAGACGTTCCTACATTCAGACTGACGCGTCACATGAGTTTACCCCCAGACGTTCCTACATTCAGACTGACGCGTCACATGAGTTTACCCCCAGACGTTCCTGCATTCAGACAGACGTGTCACATGAGTTTACCCCCAGACGTTCCTACATTCAGACTGACGCGTCACATGAGTTTACCCCCAGACGTTCCTACATTCAGACCGGCGCGTCACATGAGTTTACCCCCCAGACGTTCCTGCATTCAGACCGACGCGTCACATGAGTTTACCCCCCAGACGTTCCTGCATTCAGACCGACGCGTCACATGAGTTTACCCCCAGACGTTCCTGCATTCAGACCGACGCGTCACATGAGTTTACCCCCCAGACGTTCCTGCATTCAGGCCGTCGCGTCACATGAGTTTACCCCCCAGACAATCCTGCATTCAGGCCGACGCGTCACATGAGTTTACCCCCCAGACGTTCCTGCATTCAGACCGACGCGTCACATGAGTTTACCCCCCAGACGTTCCTGCATTCAGATCGACGCGTCACATGAGTTTACTCCCCAGACGTCCCTGCATTCAGACCGGCGCGTCACATGAGTTTACCATCAGACGTTCCTGCATTCAGACTGACGCGTCACATGAGTTTACTCCCCAGACGTTCCTGCATTCAGACCGACGCGTCACATGAGTTTACCCCCCAGACGTCCCTGCATTCAGACCGACGCGTCACATGAGTTTACCCCCCAGACGTCCCTGCATTCAGACCGGCGCGTCACATGAGTTTACCCCCCAGACGTTCCTGCATTCAGACCGACGCGTCACATGAGTTTACCCCCCAGACGTTCCTGCATTCAGACCGACGCGTCACATGAGTTTACCCCCAGACGTTCCTGCATTCAGACCGAAGCGTCACATGAGTTTACCCCCAGACGTTCCTGCATTCAGACCGACGCGTCACATGAGTTTACCCCCCAGACGTCCCTGCATTCAGACCGACGCCTCACATGAGTTTACCCCCCAGACGTTCCTGCATTCAGACTGACGCGTCACATGAGTTTACCCCCCATACGTCCCTGCATTCATACCGACGCGTCACATGAGTTTACCCCCCAGACGTTCCTGCTTTCAGACCGACGCGTCACATGAGTTTACCCCCAGACGTTCCTGCATTCAGACTGACGCGTCACATGAGTTTACCCCCCAGACGTTCCTGCATTCACATCGACGCGTCACATGAGTTTACCCCCAGACGTTCCTGCATTCAGACCGACGCGTCACATGAGTTTACCCCCCAGACGTGTCTGCATTCAGACCGGCGCGTCACATGAGTTTACTCCCCAGACGTTCCTGCATTCAGACCGACGCGTCACATGAGTTTACCCCCCAGACGTGTCTGCATTCAGGCCGACGCGTCACACTAATTCCCCCAGAAATTCCTGCACCAAGAGTCACGCGTCACACAAGGAGCCCCGGACATTCTTGCATTCAGAGTGATGCGTCACACAAGCGGCTCCAGACGTTGCTGCCTTCAGGCTGACGCGTCACACAGGCTGACCCCCCCCCGCCCCCCCAGACATTCCTGCATTCACAATGATGCATTCCATTACAGATGATGGCGCGACCTCCTGCGAGCCATCCGGGAAACATATAATGGTGGTGTTCACTGGGGCTTGGTCTCATCCATACACTCTCTCTCTCTCTCTCTCTCTCTCTCTCTCTCTCTCTCTCTCTATATATATATATATATATATATATATATATATATATATATATATTACCTGTAGCCCTGATGATTCCACTCCCCCACCTCCTACATTCGTTCTCTTTCTCGTACCGAGCATATTTCCTCTGAGTTATGGAATGGAGTCATATATATATATATATATATATATATATATATATATATATATATATATATATATATATATATATATATATATATATATATTTTTTTTTTTTTTTTTTCATACTATTCGCCATTTCCCGCGATAGCGAGGTAGCGTTAAGAACAGAGGACTGGGCCTTTGAGGGAATATCCTCACCTGGCCCTCTTCTCTGTTCCTTCTTTTGGAAAATTAAAAAAAAAAAAAAAAAAACGAGAGGGGAGGATTTCCAGCCCCCCGCTCCCTTCCCTTTTAGTCGCCTTCTACGACACGCAGGGAATACGTGGGAAGTATTCTTTCTCCCCTATCCCCAGGGAATATATATATATATATATATATATATATATATATATATATATATATATATATATATATATATATATATATATATGTGTGTATATATATGTATATATATATATATATATATATATATATATATATTTTCCCTGGGGATAGGGGAGAAAGAATACTTCCCACGTATTCCCTGCGTGTCGTAGAAGGCGACTAAAAGGGAAGGGAGCGGGGGGCTGGAAATCCTCCCCTCTCGTTTTTTTTTTTTTTTTTTTAATTTTCCAAAAGAAGGAACAGAGAAGAGGGCCAGGTGAGGATATTCCCTCAAAGGCCCAGTCCTCTGTTCTTAACGCTACCTTGCTGACGCGGAAAATGGCGAATAGTATGAATATATATATATATATATATATATATATATATATATATATATATATATATATATATATATATATATATATATATATATATATATGTGTGTGTGTGTGTGTGTGTGTGTGTGTGTATGAGGGAGCGGGGGCTGGAAATCCTCCCCTGCAGTTTTATTTTTCCAAAATAAGGGACAGAGAAGCGGGCCACGTAAGGATTTTCCCCCTATCAGGCTCAGTCCTCTGTTCTTGACGCTACCTTACTCATGCGGGAAATGGCGAACATGGACGACTAACGGTCGCTTGTTCGCCAGAGGGAGTCCTAGCTGCGTGTCTTCGTTGTACAACGGCTGACAAATGTATTTCTTCCCCGTCTCTCTCTCATAATGTAATCGTTGCGTGGGGGTACACTTGGAAACTTGTATTTTGTTTCCCTGTGTTAAGGACGGAATTTATTTGATCACTCGCCGTCTCAGGTCCAATTAAAAAGACTATGATAAGTAAAAAGTGGGGCCTGGATTTGGAAAGGGAGCTGTGGTTTCGGTGCATTATTACATGACAGCTAGAGACAGCGTGAGCGAATGGGGCCTTTGTTGTCTTTTCCTAGTGCTACCTTGCACACACGAGGGGGGAGGGGGTTGTTATTCCATGTGTGGCGAGGTGGCGACGGGAATGAATAAAGGCAGACAGTATGAATTATGTACATGAGTATATATGTATATGTCTGTGTGTGTATATATATGTATACGTTGAGATGTATAGATATGTATACGTGCGTGTGTGGACGTG